>NC_141875.1:164612509-164915540 GCF_056163025.1 Triticum urartu
GACCGACGTTTCAAAGTAGTACACACGACACAACTACAGATAGCATTGACACAAGCAATTTTGCTTTCCCCCTTGTAAGCTACTACGGAGATTACAATAGTTCACTTAATCACAAAGCACAGCTATGTAATTGATATGCAAAAGAAGACACATCTCCCATGTTTAGCAATCAGGATCAACCATGAAGCTTTCACTACTCCTACATCAGTAAGCTTTTACTACTCTTGTTGCTAGTGCTCTAAACCAACGGAGCAATTCTATAGGAGTAGAAAAGGGAACTAGAGGTAGGAGAGGGAGCCGCTCACCGGAGAGCTTGTGGTCACCGCCATACACAGCCGCCGTCATGCCAGTCACCTCAAGAAGCACCGCTACGCCGGAGACGCCACCAGACATGTGCAAGAGCAGAGCACCTGCTGCATCCAAATCCAAATCGAACAGGAATAAAAAAATTAGGAATGGTTGCAACCATGCTTTTCAAGGCACACAACAGAAAAAATCGCAAAGAATGAGACGACGCCTTTCCTGATCTGCTTCCCATACTTGGATCCAATGTTGGTCGTGTTCCGTGTTAAGGAGCTCAAGTTCAATGTGTAGCCACAGTATCCACAGCTGCCACTAAGAAACAAACAGCACACATCATCAAACTGGACATAGATGTTTTATATACAAACCTGAAGCTACAGTCCTACTTTATGAATAGTTTGACCGGACTATGCGTGTCAAATGAAATATAACAAGTTTATGAATAGTTTGACAAAAGACAGAAGCGGAAGGCACCCGCACCTAGAACAATTGTCCTGACTTTTGGTGCAAGCAGTAAGTTGACAGCAGGAGCCATGAGCCCCTAACGAATGATACAGAGATCTCGCTAGTAGGCAGAAATGAAGCATGGAATCTAGAGTAGCATATTTCAACCTCCTACACCTAGAAATGGCAGGGAAGCTCCCAATCCAGCACAAGGCGCAGCAGAGGACATGCACATGACCGCCGTCGTCGTGGCAAATCAGGACGAGGCAGGTCGCAGAGGGCGGCGACCAGACCCAGCGGCCGCTGCGCGCGCGATACGCGGTGCAGTCCCGGGGCCTACTACTCGTAAGCAAGGAGCAACACAGCAGCATACAGCAGGCACGGATCTGGCGCAGATGGATGGATGGATGGAGAAGGAGCTGACCTCTCAGCGGAGCGTGTGGTCGAAGGAGCAGCGGGCGAGGTTTGGGGCGAGGGCGAAGGGGCCGGAGACGGAGGCTGGCCGCGCCGGGGACGCCATCAGATGCGATGCTCCGTGATCTGATGGTGGTGGCGGCGCTTGGCGCATGAGGATGAGAGGGTGGTGGTGTCGATCTGGATCGGGAAGACGTCGGCGTCGCGAGGAGGCGTGGATCCAGCTCGTCGACGGCGCGGATCCGGAAGGCCCGCTGTGGCCATGGCGGGGGACATGACCCACTTGAGGACAAGGAGGCGTGGGGATTCGGGCTCCGCGCCGTCGACGACCATGGCACGGGGGTGGCGGCGGCTAGGGTTTGGCGAGCGGGTGCGGGTGCGGGAGAGAAGGGTTGGAACGGTGGGGAGTGGGGGCTGCATGGGTGAGGGGGTGAGGGGGTGAGGTCCGCCGTTGGATCCGGGAGCATCCGACGATGTCTCATGCATGATCCGCGTGATATGCCTATGGACCAATCAGAACGCAACAAACAATTCGAAGACTTTGTGACCTTTTAAATAGGTCACGGAAAAATCATTTTCCATTTTTCAGTACTCAAAATGAATTTTTTTGTAAAAGACCTACCAAGTATTTGTTCAAGTGATATCATACTCTACAAAAGTTTACATCTTGGATTGGTAAACAGTATCGACAAAGGGATTTTTTATTTTCTTTGCGAAAAAGAACCATTTTCCATTTTCCGAGTAAGGAGTTTTTTTGTAAAGGACCTACCAAATATTTGTTGCAAAATTGGACCAAATCATTTTTCCAAAATACTAGACCATATTTAATGCACAATTGACCAAATGGTTGGGTGTAAAGAGTTTTGATCCACCTCTCGTGAAAAAGACAAATTTCCGCCGATTTAGCTGGAAGCGGGTCAATTTTGAACTGCAGCTGCCTCATAGTTTGCTATTTATTTTTTCCAAAAATAATTTCTAGGTACATAAGTATCTATTTAATCGGAGAAACACCAAAAAAATTCCAAGATTCAACCACTAGCTAGGAACGGTCATTCCCGCCGTTTTGACCGCATTTTGAAACGGGCATAAAAATTGAAAAAAAATCAAAAAATTGAGAAACCTTCGCATTGTGTCATCATATGTGGCCAAGTTCCCAGGAAAAATAACAAACTTGTAATACTGCAATTATTTTAAAAAAGTGTTCTCAGAAACGAGCTATCACGTGTGGAGATCAATGGCTTTCAAGCCAAATGATCAATCTTATGGCCACATTCATGGCATAGTTTTTTCAAATGATCTCATACTATGCACAAGGCTGCATATTGGAATGGGAAATAATGTTGCCTAAGGAAGTTTTCTTTTTCTTTGGACTAAAAACCCATTTTCCATTTTTCGAGTGCCCGAAAGGAGGTTTTTTTGTGAAGGACCTACCAAATAATTGTTGCAAAATTGGACCAAATAATTTTTATAAAATACTAGGTCATATTTAATGCACAATTGACCAAATGGTTGGGTGTAAAAAGTTTTGATCCACCTCTTGTGAAAAAGACAAATTTCCGCCGATTCCGGTGAAAACGGGTCAAATTTGAACTGCAGCTGCCTCATAGTTTGCTATTTATTTTTTCCAAAAATAATTTCTAGGTACATAAGTATCTATTTAATCAGAGAAACACCAAAAAAATCCAAGATTCAACCACTAGCTAGGAACAGTCATTCCCGCCGTTTTGACCGCATTTTGAAACGGGCATAAAAAATTCAAAAAAATCAAAAAATTGGGAAACGTTCGCATTGTGTCATCATATGTGGCCAAGTTCCCAGGAAAAATAACAAACTTGTAATACGGCAATTATTTTAAAAAAGTGTTCTCAGAAACGAGCTATCATGCATGAAGATCCATGGCTTTCAAGCCAAATGATCAATCTTATGGCCACACTCATGGCATAGTTTGTTCAAATGATCTCATATTGTGCACAAGGGTGCATATTGGAATGGCAAACAATGTTTCCTAAGGGACTTTTTATTTTCTTTACACGGGAAATTCATTTTCCATTTTCTGGGTGCCCGAATTGAGTTCTTTTTGTGAAGGACCTACAGTATATTTGTTGCAAAATTGGACCAAATCAATTTTATAAAATACTAGGCCATATCTGATTCACAATTGACCAAATGGTTGGGTGTCAAATGCCTTGATCCACCTCTGGTGAAAAAAACAAATTCCCGCCGATTCAGTAGGAAGAGGGTCAAATTTGAACTGCAGCTGCCTCATAGTTTGCTCTTTATTTTTTCAAAAAATCATTTCTAGATACATAAGTATCTATTTAATCAGGGAAACATCAAAAGTTTTCCAAGATTCAACCACTAGCTAGGAACGGTCAAACCCGCCGTTTTGACCGCATTTTGAAACGGGCATAAAAATTCAAAAAAATCAAAAATTTGGAAAACCTTCGCATTGTGTCATTATATGTGATCAAGTTTCCAGGAAAAATAATAAACTTGTAATACGGCAATTATTTCAAAAAAGTGTTCTCAGAAATGAGCTATCATGCGTGAAGATTCATGGCTTTCAAGCCAAATGATCAATCTTATGGCCACATTCATGGCATAGTTTGTTCAAATGATCTCATATTATGCACAAGGCTGCATATTGGAATGGCAAACAATGTTGCCTAAGGGACTTTTTATTTTCTTTGCACGGAAAATTCATTTTCCATTTTCCGAGTGCCCGAATTGAGTTCTTTTTGTGAAGGACCTAGCATATATTTGTTGCAAAATTGGACCAAATAATTTTTATAAAATATTAGGCCATATTTAATGCATAATTTACAAAATGGTTTGGTGTCAAAAGTTTTGATCCATCACTTGTGAAAAAGACAAATTTCTACCGATTCAGCAGGAAGCGGGTCAATTTTGAACTGCATCTACCTTATTGTTTGCTCTTTATTTTTTCCAAAAATCATTTATAGTTACATAAGTATCTATTTAATCATAAATACATGGTTTGGTGGTAATACGTCAAGGTTTGGATGTGGCCCAGGGCCCCAACTCCAAAGCGCGTAAACTCGCATGCCCGCCGCGTGGTCACCGCGTGACCTTGGTGTTGACATGCTTTCTGGGAGGCCTAGGCATGTCTAGTGGGTTGGGCACTCCCTAGGTAGGTGCTAGGAAGAAAATTACAACAGAAGAATCTCACGAGGAGACTGACCTATGCTCAAAGATGAATTAGCAGCCAAGTGTTTGATTAGCGGTACAGGAAATGCACATGGCCAATGGGCATGAATTTTGGCTGAGGATGATCATCTACTAAGGAGAATGTCTTCACAAATTTTTAGCTCAAAAGGAGGATCCTAGGTGGTACTTGCTTTGCAAAGTACCACGCTGGACAAAAATATGAATGTTGAAGCTAGGCTCAAAATAATGAATGGATTGAGCTGAAATTTTGTGGAGGATGGTTATTTGGGCATAGGAAAGCATTGTAGAAAATTGATACCATTTGGACATGCCAAAGTAGTACTTCCTTCACAATGCTCTTCTATGGACAGAAACTTGGGAAAACTAGTGAGAGAGATTGGATGAATAAAATGATCTAAAAGTTACATAGGTATGGCCATGCGCTGGTAAATTTTTAGATCATTTGGGTAAGCCTAGCTAGTACTTACTTCACAAAGCTTCTCTCAAGGTAGAAACTTTGGAAATTTCCTGAGAAAGATTTACTAGGAAAATTGAGCTGAATATTATCATGTGGCAATGATTTGGGTATGGAAGAGTGCTCGAAAAGTTTGAGGGTAATAGGAGGGGTCTATATAACACTTGCTTTGCAACGTGCCAATTTGGCCATAAAATATAAATTGAAACTGGGCTCACATAGATGATTTGACTGGGCTGAAATTTTGAGGAGGGTCATAATTTGGGCATATGAAGGAACTGTATAAATTTCATGTCATTTAGATATATAAAAAAGGTACTTCCTTCACAATGCTTCTAGGTGGACAAAAACTTTGGAAATTTGCTGAGGAAGATTTGCTAGGAAAATGGAGCTGAATTTTGTCATGCGGTAATGATTTGGATAGGAAAGAGTTCCCAAAAATTCCGAGGGCAATCAAGAATATATAAATAGCACTTCATTCATAAAGTGCTGTTGTGAACAGAATAGGAAAATGAATATTGTTGAATTAGTTTTGAACTAGGCAAGGAAGGATTTTTACATATTTGATGAAGATATGACCCAAAGAATTTATGAGATTTTTTGGGGAATTTTGGGAATGACAGAAATATAGGTTGCTTCACAACCTAGGGCAAAAACTGCCACATGGACATGACACATAGGCAAAACTGATGAGGTGGCGCCTAGTCATAGCAACGCACCATAATTTACAAGGTTATGACCATCTATATTGGTCATGATCAGCTAGAAATAAGGCAGCAGGCCCGTGCTATCTGCTTTATGACCATTTCGTGTAAGGAAATTACGACCTTTCTGACCAAAATGGTCGTTATAGTTTAGGGTTTGGAGCCCCCCGAACAGCTTTTGACCAATTGGTCTGAAATGGTCATAGATCTATGACCAATTCTTCCAGGGTCACTGACAGAAGGTCACTAGTTGACATATTTCTTGTAGTGAATAGCATGGAGCAATCAAAAATTATAGATACGTTGGAGACGTATCACCTAACCATAGACATGAGTTGTCATTTGATTAACGGGATCACATCATTAGAGAATGATGTGATTGACTTGACCCATCCGTTAGCTTAGCACGATGATCATTTAGTTTGTTGCTATTGCTTTTTCCATAACTATACATGTTCCTATGACTATGAGATCATGCAACTCCCGAATACCGGAGGAACACTTTGTGTGCTACCAAACGTCACAACGTAACTGGGTGATTATAAAGGTGCTCTACAGGTGTCTCCATTGGTGTTTGTTGAGTTGGCATGGATCAGTATTATGATTTGTCACTCCGATTGTCAGAGAGGTATCTCTGGGCCCTCTCGGTAATGTACATCACAATAAGCCTTGCAAGCAATGTAGCTAATGAGTTAGTTACGGGATGTAGCATTACGAAACGAGTAAAGAGACTTGGCGGTAACGAGATTGAATTAGGTATTGAGATACCGCCGATCGAATCTCAGGCAAGTAACATACCGATGACAAAGGGAACAACATATACCATTATGTGGGTTGACCATAAAGATCTTCGTATAATATGTAGGAGCCAATATGAGCATCGAGGTTCCGCTATTGGTTATTGACCAAAGACATGTCTCGGTCATGTCTACATAGTTTTCGAACCCGTAGGGTCCGCAGGCTTAACGTTCGGTGATAATCGGTATTATGAGTTTATGTGTTTTAATGTACCGAAGGTAGTTCGGAGTCCCAGATTTGATCACGGACATGACAAGGAGTCTCGGAATGGTCAATACGTAAAGATCGATATATTGGAAGCCTATGTTTGGACATCGGAATGGTTCTGAGTGGTTCGGGCATTTTTTCGGAGTACCGGGAGGTTACTAGAACCCCACCCCCGGGGGAGTATATGGGCCTTATTGGGCCTTAGTGGAATAGAGGAGAGGGAAGGGAAAAGAGGGAGGCACCCCCCCAAGCCCAATCCGAATTGGGAGGGGGGCCGACCCCCCTTTCCTTCCTCCCTCTCTCCTCCTTCCTTCTTCTCCTACTCCTACTTGGAAAGGGGGGAATCCTACTCCCGAAGGGAGTAGGACTCCCCTAGGGCGCGCCATAGAGAGGGCCGGCCCTCCCCCTCCTCCACTCCTTTATATACGAGGGAGGGGGCACCCCATGGAAACACAAGTTGATCATTGATCTTTTAGCCGTGTGCGGTGCCCCCCCTCCACCATAATCCAGCTCGGTAATATGGTAGCAGTGCTTAGGCGAAGTCCTGTTCCGGTAGCATCATCATCATTGTCATCACGCCGTCATGCTGACGGAACTCTCCCTCAAAGCTCTACTGGATCGTGAGTTCGCGGGATGTCACCGAGCTGAACGTGTGCAGATCGCGGAGGTGCCGTACATTCGGTGCTAGATCGGTCGATCGTGAAGACGTACGACTACATCAACCGCGTTGTCATAACGCTTCCGCTTACGGTCTATGAGGGTACGTAGACGATACTCTCCCCTCTCGTTGCTATGCATCACCATGATCTTGCGTGTGCGTAGGAAAATATTTGAAATTACTGCGTTCCCCAAAATCCGGGAGGTACGCCCGGGCATTTGAGGCAGTTTTGGGGTGCCCGACTGTAGATGCTCTAACATGATAGCACAATCCTCCGTCACCCTCTTGCTATTATGTACCTCCGTCTCCAATGCAAGTCTTTTCTCCTCAATCTTCCTCTTGTTATTTTGTTCCTTGGTCTTCATTGCAAGTCTTTGGACCTTAATTTTAAGTTTTTTTCTTCTGCTTTCACCTTCCTCTCCTCGGCCGCCACCTTTGCCTTCAACCTTTCCTCCTCCATCATCTTGAGCTTGCAAAAACGAGTCAACTTCTCATCCTTCTTTCGGTCGCCAATGCCCTCTTCACCTCCACCATCGCAATGAGCTCTTCCTTTTATGCTTCAACACCTCCATTCCTCTTCACCGCCTTTGCATTTATTTTGTCCATCTGGACGGGTTTGAGGAGTGAAGAGGTTCTCTATCAAGTCACCATCATCAATAGCGGTGCTAATTATTGTCCTCTTTGGTGTTGTTTCATAGTTCCTTCATGCTTACTTATCATTTCACACAACAGCCTTGTAGCAATGATGCAAAGAGAAGTCCTTGCTGCCACCTCTCATATCCCTTTGCTTGTAAAGAGCTTGGATGATGGGCCCATACTCATTGATGGGCACCTCCGCTTGGTGGTGTTGGGTTGACTTGATCAAGACAACCGGAACACTGGTTGCATTGGTCTTGGATCACACTCCGATGATGAGTGAGATAACCCGTTGTGCGGTTGGAGGGAATCTCCACATGGCTAGAATAGCAATACTTGATACTTCTACAAAATGTTTAATTCATTTGATCGGCCTAGCCGTGGCATCAAGAGAGACGTTCATCCATGCATCTTAGAAAGCAAGGCCTTTGGTATTGTAGTTGCATGACCTTTGAGCCTTATTTCTCATTCTTTGGGTATCGGGCTCCTCAACCTATTGAACCTCCACCTCTATACTCTTATGGCTATCACATTTGTGTATCCCTTAAAACATTACCACATGAAATAAAAGCTACTCCCTCCGTCCCATAATGTAAGACGTTTTTGACACTACACTAGAGTCAAAAAACATCTTATATTATGGGACGGAGGGAGTAGTTCTTAAAAACATGAAATAAAGCTACATCGTATCTAACAAAAACATAGCCGACACATTTGGCGTTTGGTTTTCCACCCAAAATACGTGTTGGTTATTTTCTAGTTTCCGGTTTTTCTTCCCTGGATTGCCTTATTCCTTTTTTGGTTTATTTTAGATATTCTTTCTTTATCCCTTTTTCCACTTCCTTCACTTTTTTTCTACAGATTTTTGTTTTTTTATTTCTAACATATAAGTTTTAAATAATATGTAACCTTTACTAGAAAAATACTCAAACTTTTTTCTCATGAATACACTTTTGAAATTGCAATATTGCATGAACCTTTTTAAAGAAACCATAAAACTTTTTTTTATAATTTCAAGATTTTTCATAAAAAATGAATTGTTTTTGTAAATGCACAAACACTTTTCCAAATTGTATCAATACTTTTCAAAATGTGTGAACACTTTTTTAACTACATGAACATTTTTCAAATCGTGGTAGCATTTTTTTAAAGCGTGGATCTTTTTTTATAATTTCATGAACATTTATCATAATGTGCAAACACTTGTTATAAAAACTCATAAACATTTTGCTAAATGTGTCGGTCCTTTTCAGGATTTTTATTTCCTAATTCCGTTTTTTATCTGGCTTTTATTTATTTTATTCTTTTTGGTAATTTTTCTTGGAATTTTACCTTTTCTTATTTCATATGTTTTATTTGTATATTTAATCTGTTTTTCACGGCAAATGCTCATCCCATTCTGTTATCTCATTTTCCACTTTCTCCTGCATAAAAATCAGAAAACTAGTCAAACAACAAAACAGAAGAAGTCGACCAAAAGCAAGGTTTACCCTTTTTTTTGTAGGGGAAACACAAGTTGTATTACTCAAGCAGAAATGAGTTCATCCCTACAAGTAGGGATGTTTACCGGACCGGGACGAAGCCAAACCATTGTTCTTGCTTCCGTTCTACCAACACATACTTTTTAGGCTAGCCAAATGATTTGAGGGCTCCAAAATTTTCAGCAGATGAAAATTAAAATTGTATGGGTACGTATACACATATTCAATATGCAATACGAAGCGTTGTCCTGTCCATCTAAAATAGTGTGTCTTTTGTCATTTACGGTGCTATGAGAATCTCTTTCAGTGCCATGACAACCATGTGTGGTACCTTGTTTTCCCCATAAACGTACAGTCTCATATGACCAAACACAACTTCAAATACACGAGGCCTCCTTAACATCTAGTGATGCTGCCAGATGACTATGGTCCTGCGCATATGCCCAAAAACATGTACGACCCAGCGCCAACGGCCAGGATAGCACGGTGCCCACGCGTACCGGCACGGGTACGCAACCTGCTCTCGTGACATATCTCAGCCAACACTGCCTAGGCCAAGCAAAACGCACGCTCGTTCAACACCGGTTTCCACTGCGGGCGAGGAGGTCGCTCGACAATGAGCAGGATACTGGTGATCGGCGGGACGGGGAACATCGGGCAGCACCTTGTGACGGCGAGCCTCAACGCCGGCCACCGGACGGCTGTACTCGTCCGCCTGACCACCGTCGCACCCGACTCCGACAAGGCGAAGCTCTTGAACTCCCTCGAGGCCCGCGGAGTCAGCGTTGTCTACGTACGCGCGTATCACAGGATTACAAGTTTATAGCTCACTTTATATATGTATCCTTGGTTAAACTCGGGGATGTTAATTGCATGCGCATGCAGGGGGACATGAACGACCACGGGAGCTTGGTGGCGGCGATCAAGCAGCATGGGGAGGTTGTAATCTCCGCCGTCGGACACGGCAGGCCGGAGGAGCTGGACGGCCAGATCAAGATCATCCAAGCGATAAAGGAGGCTGGAGATGTGAAGGTACATGCGCAGAAGCCTTCTTCAACTACATGCATTACGAAGATTGTAGTTTTTTTCCCTTCTTCTTGGAACTACGAGTATACGATAAGCGATTTTTGCTTTTTCCTTCTGAAAAGGGCTTTGTCGAGACATCGCATTTTCCGCTCATTTTTCTACGTGTTTGTTTATTTTAGATGGAGTAGTATATAGTCTGATTAGATGCAGAGGCCGGCCGTAATCTTCCTCTTCTAAAAGAATTCAGGCAGTGCTATACACACGATAGAATGCACACGACTCATAGACGATAGTTAAATCCAGCCGGACATGCACTGATTGACAATGGCACCAACGGCTGGATTAGCACGTCGTGCATAGATCGTGCAGGACTGTCGTCTGGGTAGCATTCGAAAAAAATTAGTCTGATCTAGGAAGGGCTGGACAAACAGCTAATCGCGCTTCTCCTCCTTTTAGTTTTGTTTTTTTTCCTTGCCGGGATTCGTAGTTTGGTTTCAGCTCAAAACCAATGTAACTACTTGTGCAGGAGCGGTCATGTTGTTGCTTAATCTGTTCTATTTACTTTTTGAGGGAATCTATTCTATCTTTACTTCACTCAGTTGTCTAGAGCATTTTTGTGTTTTTTTTTGTGGGAGAGCATTTTTGTCTAGACGGGAGAAACCTAATCAACAACCAAAGAAAAAGATGGACCCTCTACAATGAAAATGTTACCTCAACTACCCTAAAAAAATATTACCTCGACTGAATGTTTTTTTTACAACTAGATAATTGTATGTGTGTTGCAGCAGAGGTATAAATATTCTACTACATCTGATTCATATTAATTGACATTATTTTAGTATAAAAATAAGTAGGGACAACCATGTACTCCCTCCGTCCCATAATGTAAGATGTTAGTATAGTGTCAAAAAAGTCTGAATATACTCCCTCCGTTCCTAAATACTTGTCTTTCTAGGCATTTCAACAAGTGACTATATACGGAGCAAAATGAGTGAATCTACACTCTAAAACATGTCTACATACATCCGTATGAAATAGTCATTTAAAATGTCTAGAAAGACAAATATTTAGGAACGGAGGGAGTAGTACATTATGGGACAGAGGGAGTAGTATAATATGAAGTGTCAAACAAGTCTTACATTATAGAATGGAGGGAGTAGTAGAGATTTTTTTTTAGCTGTTGAAGTTGCCCATCTTTTACTCCATTTAATACTGGACAGTAATTCTGATCAGACAATTGCGCCCATCAGACCAGGTCCATATGTATATGTGGTGTGTGACAAGGACGATATACATCGCAAAAGAAAATTGTCCATTTTAAAATAAACAGCCTTGAAAAGTTCACACATGTGGTTGTTTAACTCTAAACTGAGTGATACTCCCTCCGTTCTAAATTACTCGTCGTAGAAATGGATGTATCTAGAACTAAAATTATCTGTGACATGTAATTCAGAACGGAGGGAGTAGTTGTGTCAGAGCATGTGCGTTTGTAATGTAAGGCCTCCTTTTTTTGAGAGAGAGGGTGTAAGGCCTCCTTTGATTAAGAGGATTGAAATTTGAAGGACTAGAATCTTTATGAATGTTTTCTATCTTGTTTCTTTGATTTATTGGATTGTACATCCTATAGGTAATTTTTCTAAAGATCCCTTTGTGTCCATCTACTCAAACTTTTTTGACACAATCCTTTGATTTTTCTACAGTGCAACCACGAAATTCTACAGTATTAGATTTTATTTTTTTGCGCTTTTAGAATTCTGTGAACCAAAGAGGCCCTAAATATTGTATAATATTATACTCCCCTGTTCCATAATATAGTGTCGAAAATGTTCTTATATTATCGAATGGAGGGAGTGTGACGCCCCCGATTCAATCGTACACTAATCATACACGCAAACGTGTACGATCAAGATCAGGGACTCACGGGAAGATATCACAACACAACTCTACAAATAAAATAAGTCATACAAGCATCATATTACAAGCCAGGGGCCTCGAAGGCTCGAATACAAGAGCTCGATCATAGACGAGTCAGCGGAAGCAACAATATCTGAGTACAGACATAAGTTAAACAAGTTTGCCTTAAGAAGGCTAGCACAAACTGGGATACAGATCGAAAGAGGCGCAGGCCTCTTGCCTGGGATCCTCCTAACTACTCCTGGTCGTCGTCAGCGGGCAGCACGTAGTAGTAGGCACCTCCGGTGTAGTAGGGGTCGTCGTCGACGGTGGCGTCTGGCTCCTGGGCTCCAACATCTGGTTGCGACAACCAGGTAGAAGGGATAGAGGGAAAGAAGGAGAAAGCAACCGTGAGTACTCATCCAAAGTACTCGCAAGCTAGAAGCTACACTACATATGCATGGGTAAATGTGTAAAGGGCCATATCGGTGGACTGAACTGCAGAAAGCCAGAATAAGAGGGGGATAGCTAGTCTTATCGAAGACTACGTTTCTGGCAGCCTCCGTCTTGCAGCATGTAGAAGAGAGCAGACTGAAGACCTCCAAGTAGCATCGCATAGCATAACCCTAACCGATGATCCTCCCCTCGTCGCCCTGTGAGAGAGCGATCACCGGTTGTATCTGGCACTTGGAAGGGTGTGTTTTATTAAGTATCCGGTTCTAGTTGTCATAAGGTCAAGGTACAACTCCAAATCGTCCTGTTACCGAAGATCACGGCTATTCGAATAGATTAACTTCCCTGCAGGGGTGCACCACATACCCCAACACGCTCGATCCCATTTGGCCGGACACACTTTCCTGGGTCATGCCCGGCCTCGGAAGATCAACACGTCGCAGCCCCACCTAGACCAACAGAGAGGTCAGCACGCCGGTCTAAACCTAAGCGCCCAGGGGTCTGGGCCCATCGCCCTTAGCACACCTGCACGTTGCGTGGGCGGCCGGAAGCAGACCTAGCCTAGTGGCGTTCCAGTCCAATCCAGCGCGCGCCGCTCCGTCGCTGACGTCAAGAAGGCTTCGGCTGATACCACGACGCCGGGATACCCATAACTACTCCCGCGTAGATGGTTAGTGCGTATAGACCAAATGGCCAGACTCAGATCAAATACCCAGATCTCGTTAAGCGTGTTAAGTATCCGCGAACGCCGACCAGGGCCAGGCCCACCTCTCTCCTAGGTGGTCGGAACCTGCCCTGTCGCTCCACCTCAAAGACCCACTCGCGGGTGCTCCTACGAGCCGACCCGTCTTTAATCACCACATGTATCATGTACAAAGTATATAGTATATACCCGTGATCAACTCCCGAGTGATCACGGCCCGATAGTATAGCATGGCAGACGGACAAGGATGTAGAGCCACTGATGATAAACTAGCATCCTATACTAAGCAGTAGGATAGCAGGTAATGGTAACAACAGTAGTAGCAAGGACAGGCTATGCATCAGGATAGGAATAACGGAAAGCAGTAACATGCTACACTACTCTAATGCAAGCAGTATAGAGGAGAGTAGGCGATATCTGGTGATCAAGGGGGGGCTTGCCTGGTTGCTCTGGCAAGAGAGAGGGGTCGTCAACACCGTAGTCGTACTGGGTAGCAGCGGCGTCGGTCTCGGTGTCTAGCGAGAGAAGAGGGGGAAGAAACAATAAATATTTAAGCAAACAGATGCATAGCGATGTATGACATGACAAGTATCGGTGCTAGGGGTGCCCTATCGCGGTATGAGGTGATACTGGTGAACGGGGGAAACATCCGGGAAAGTATCCCCGGTGTTTCGCGTTTTCGGACAGATGAAAAAGAGGGGGAAAGTTGCGAGTTTGATAGGTTAGGGAGGTGTGGCGGACGAACGGGTTGCATATCCGGAATCGTCTCGCCGTTCTGAGCAACTTTCATGTACAAAGTTTTCCGATCCGAGCTACGGTTTATTTTATATTAATTTTAAAAGATTTAAATCAATTTTAGGATTTATTTAATTAATTTAATCAACATTATCCAGAATAGTGTCTGCTGACGTCGGCATGACGTCAGCAGTCAACAGAGGTGTTGACTGGTCAACTGACGTGTGGGACCCACTGGTCATTGACTGTTTAGCCTAATCATTGTTTAACTAATCTAACTACTGTTTAATTAAATTAATTAGTTAGTTAGGTTAATCTAATTATGATTAAATAACTTAATTATTTCCTTAATTAAATAAATTATTTATTTATTTATTTTGTATTTTTTTATTCCTTTGTTTTTTTTTAATTCGTTCTGGAGGCGGGGCCCTCCTGTCATTGGCCCAGAGGGGCCATAGCGGGTTCGGGCGCTGTAGCAGACAACCGGCCAGAGCGACAAGGAGCCCTGCCCAGAAGGGCGCGGCCGCGCTGGCGGGTGCCGGGCGCGCCGGCGGGTGCCGGCCGCGGCGGCAGGCGGCGCGTGAGGGGGGGCGGAGGCCACGGCAGGGCACTGCGGACAGGAGGCGAAGGGCGCAGGCGCGTGGCTTGGCGCCGCCGGCCATGGCCGGAGCGAGGCGAGTGCGGCCCTGAGCGCGGGCGCGTTCGACGACGAGCGAGCAGAGGGAAGGGGAGGAGCGAGGCGGAGGCTCACTGGGACGGTAGGGGAGTGGCAGTGGGGGTCGAGGAGGACATCCGAGACGACGGTGACGAAGAGGAGGCAGGCCGGCGAGGTGTCGAGGAGGTGGCCGTGGCGGTGGTGGGCAGCAGTGTCGAGGGCGCCGGCGTCGGGTGGTGGCGGCGTCCAGGCGGCGGGGCGCGGATCGATCCGGCGGCTTCGGGGTTGGTGACGAGGCGAGGCGACGGCGGCGATGCGAGGCGGCGCCGAGGACGCGCGCCAGCGCCAAGGAGTGGGGGGGGCGCGGTAGCCGGGGAGAGGCGGCGGGGTCGGCGATGGTGGTCGACGCGGGCGTCGGGGTCGAGGGGTGAGCGCCCCCGATCCAGAACGTGGGGAGGGAGTGGGAAACGGGGGAAGTGGGGGTGAGTGGGATTAGGGTTTGCGGGAGGATGTGGGGATAAGGTGTGGCCGGCTGGGCCAGTTGGGCCGGCCCGTTCGGGCGACGAAGGCCAGCTGGGCCACTTGGCCCAGCGGGGGGGGGGGGGCTTTCTCTTTGTTTTTTTTGTTAGTTTAGCTTTTCTCTTTTGTATTTTCTTTTCTTTTATTTATTTACTTTCCTGTTGTCTTTTAATTTCTCAGTTGTATTAGTCTTATAAATTATAAAAGCAGTCACTAATTTAGAGTTAATAATTATGCTACTGTCCCATTAACTTAGGGGCAACTAAATAAACAGTTTATTATTTTATAAAATGCAAAAGACATTTATTTCATTGTTTTACCTACTGTTTCAATTATTCAAATGCATCTAAACTTTCTATAAGAATGTGGTTTCTTCACCATAATTACCTGTGCAATATTTGGTTCACTCCGAACATTTTAGTTTTAATATTTGTAAACTTTCACTGTTTGACTTTATTTTGAATTTGAAGTTGAATCGGTTTCGTACTAACTCGAGATTAGCAACTACAAACGAGGTGACGTGGCATCATTAGCAGAGGGTTACTGTAGCTTAATTATCCGGGCGTCACAATTCTCCTCCACTACAAGAAATCTCGTCCCGAGATTTAAGAGGGGGGCTAAGGGGGAAAGGTCTGGTTACGAAATGCTAACGAATCTTCTCAGTCTTGGTTGCTCTTCTTGAAGAGGTCGATCCATTACATTGACGTCTTCATTTCTCTGCTTCAGGTCATCATGGTGATGTCGTCCTTTTCTCGGGAACTCCAACGTACTTACAAATAGGTAAGGGGAAGCTCGGCTACGATAGAATGCTTATGAGGGAAACAATCTGGGGGTTAACCCCTGAATGAGCGTAAGATTATCTCTCGAGCTGAACATATCGAATACATCAAGAGTAAGGTACGAAGGTACAATAAGAGGTTCCAAGTGGATAGATAGTTGCTCGAAGTCTGAACCAGAGTGAGAAAGGGTTTCAGAGCAGCGAGAATAAGTATTGCGTCTGATACCAGAATAGAGCACTAGGAAGGTGGCCTGTGAATTAAATACGAAGCCAAGCGCGAGGATTAACTTCGACAACAGGGTGTATAGGAGAGTCAGGTTTCGATCCTGGAAACTGTGGGTTATGGGCCCACCATGTGGGTTAAAACTAGGAAGGGCGGTGACGTCTTGCACGATCATGTAAGCAAGGTATGTCAGAGGATAGCCTATCAGTTATGTCGGCAACAACATCGGTACCAAGGGCGAGGGACGAAGAGAACCACTTTCCTGCTCGTTGAACGAGGCGGACCAATAGGCAAGGTTCTCGTCCATCGGTGGCTACCGGAATGTCATCAACAATAGTAACAGGGTCTTACTGACAGAGTTGCACACCGAGGAGTTTACATAAGCAGTAGAATATTGCTGCTTAGATCATATAGATCACAAGAAAGGTTCAAACAACCAATGGAAAGTAAAATATGATTATCATATTAAACAGAACAATGGAAAGGAAAATGGGTTTAAACACATATTTCAGGGATATATCCTTCCCAAGGACAAGCAGAGCATGATATCCGTGGCAGGATATAATGTAGAAAACTCTTTAGGTAAGGGGGGAGGAATCTCATGATATTACCCATACAACGGTGTTAGGATAAATGATAAATAAAATTCAGCATCGTGCTTCAAATGTTCCTGTTGAAAATCGGAGTACCATTGACATGCTTCGAGATAGCATTGACATGGTCTTCAGGTGAAGATCAGACTTTGGAAACACGAAGGATCCATCAGGAATAACTAGTAGAATAAGTCTTACAATTTCCTCATGGATGAACGGATAACCTTGCTGAAAAGGAATCTATAATGATAGGTCCTCCAGCCGAGGGGGGGGGTGCTAGGCATGACATCATGTTACCGGGTCATCAAAGGATCAACATCATAACTCTTGGAAAGTTGTCCCAACCATCATATCTGACGGAGATTCAGGTATGATTGGTGTCAGGATACCTCAGGCTCAGGATGCCTGAGAAGAAAGGTGCAACACAAATTGACGGGATGACACTGTAAGATTCTCGGGAAATGAACTATGAAGTGATTTCCGTTAACAAGAGTTCATCATTAACCCAAGGAGAGGATGAGGAGATGGCTGACGGGCTCAGCGACAATTCATCGAGAATTCCAAACGGATGGATTTCCATAATAATGTGAGCAAGAAGATGAAACTTGTCAATTCAAATGATATAATGTTGTATGCTCGAGGAAAACATACTCCATTAATCATTAGTTGAAAGGTGGGACCGTGACCTTAGGTAGCAAGATCACTGTTAGAGTGACGATTCAATATCCAACAGTCTAAGATCGAACTGTCGATCATTAACTTCAAAGCAATAGGGTTGCTAGAAGTACAGAACCCAAGCAGCATCGTCAGCATATTGGTATCCCGGTTAAAAAAACAACACGGGGACCAAGGAAGAATGGTGATGGTGAAAAGTATCATCTTATTGAGAATTTCTAAGAGGTGGAGCAATTCCCACGACATTCTTGACATAAAAGGTGGTAATTCTCCAAGGTAAAGAAGAACAATGCTGGGTAGCAAGGAACTCAAGGTATAACACCAAACACGAACAAGCTTGTGTTGGTGGGAAGGCAATAAAGGTCGATGATAACGCAGATCATCAAGGGCAAGGATGGTATTTCTCATCATGAACTCATTTGATATCCTGGAAGAGCTCATAAGATTGATGATGATCACAACACACTTTGTCGAGAGATTTCAAGATGTAATCGATCGGCGATGACATCAAGTCAAATGAATGGTGAAGCGAAAGGTTATTGGAACCACAGTTACGACACAAACTCGAACTCAAGCTTGTTGCTTAAGGTGAAAGGGTATGACGAGGAAAATTCGACGTAAGCTTAGCTCATCGTACAAATTACGCTCTGGGAAGAAGGACCAGGTAGCCCAGTTAAGATCGGCACGACAAGGATATAGCCAATCAGGCTAGGAATGACGTGATTGAGTTCAAACTCGTAAGTAATGAGGGTTACAAGAGTTGCTTAATCGCGATGCGGACTCGAGTCAGTTATCGGTGTCTTTGAGTGTTTAATAACTCAAAGCCCGTGAAAAAATTGGAACCAGTGGGAATGTAGCACTTGATGAAGAACTCATAAGATGTTATGCAGTTCCATGATAATCTCGAGATACCAGGGGGGTAATACTCGATGACAGACCAAAGTAGAGGTTGGACTGGGGGTATTGCTCTACAGAAGACAAGTGCTTAATCTTGCACGAGAAATGGTATTTAAAAGAGAACATGGTCGGAACCACGATTTCAAAAGGCCAGATCCCAGATATAAGATGAACTTATACCAAAGGAATAGTTATTATTTCAAGAAGCTTCCATGATAGGATCTACATCATGTCCATGGGCATGAACACAAAGGTTCAAGGTCGACTCCCACTTCTTCAATGCATAACTTTTCATTCACCTCTCGTATTTCAAAAATGACATTACTTGTTGAAAGTTTTTACCTGGTGCAATACCATATAAGTATGACCCGTGAAATCTTTTGGGTTCACACAGTTTTAGAGCAGGTATAGGTTCAACCCATAGGGGCATCTTAGGAACATATACCACAAGATTCAATCGTAAATACCACCAGCTCGGAAACAAAGCATGGTTGAGGAAACAGAGGATACAATTTACTAAAGGCCTTATGTATCCAAGGAAAAGGCTCACAGGCTTATTGAATATGAAGGACGTTGTTGGATAAAATCCAACAAATGATCTGGTGGTCCTCAAGGGATCTGGTGTGAGCATCGGCACTCAACCAGAGGGAGAAACAATGCAAGGAGATCAGACTTTAGAAACAACTGACTAATTCAAGGCTCAAATGCAAAGGAATTATCAATTCCAAGACAAGGGATCAGAAGCAATGCTCTGATCAGGGATGGATAAGTTGAATAGCCTTAAGGGTAAGATCGATGGTCAATTGATTGGTCAAGATCCAGCTCATGTTTAAACTGGCGTCTGAGCCGGAAGGATGAATTCTAGGACCCGACTGATGATTGCGTGCATTCGCACTCATGTTGAATCAATAGGATCAAAATGACAGTCGCAAAGAATGCCAATAAGATTACTATACTTATGGGATTAACCATAACGCAAGCAAGGAAAGAATTTCAAGAGCAATAAGCTACTGAGGATTTTTGGAAGATTGAATAGTATTTCAATGACCATTGTGAAACACATGAACAACTGGGGGATGAGCGGATACTCGATAAGTGCGAGAATAATCCGTAGGGGTATACAGGTGACAAAGAACAACAAGGCAGTAAGCCCAAAGGATTATCGAAACAACAACGAGTATTACGGGGTATCTTGTAATAACAAGACCCAATGGGAATAAAAGTAAGAACGACAGGTGTAAGTATTTATCCATAGGGAGTTTTCAGTGGTAGGGAATTGCAAAAGCAACAGGCACAAGGTCTCGAAAAAATATCAGAGAGTATTGTCAGAATCTTCTGTTGAAGCAGTCGATCATCCGTAATGAAAGGGTTCTCCGGCAGGAAGTGGTAACGAGAACCTAGAGTTAGATTTTAGCAAAATCATTTAACCCGAATAGAAGAGAGATCAGAGTCCCAGAGTATAGATCGAGGAATAAAAGATCCTAATAACACCCGATGGCGACGTGGGCCCGTAAGGCACACAACCATGTTAGTAAAAGGGTTTTGTAATGTCTAGACTCGACTTCGGCCAAGGAGTGTGGAAGGGGGGTTCCTACAGGCAGTCGGCTCTGATACCAACTTGTGACGCCCCCGATTCAATCGTACACTAATCATACACGCAAACGTGTACGATCAAGATCAGGGACTCACGGGAAGATATCACAACACAACTCTACAAATAAAATAAGTCATACAAGCATCATATTACAAGCCAGGGGCCTCGAAGGCTCGAATACAAGAGCTCGATCATAGACGAGTCAGCGGAAGCAACAATATCTGAGTACAGACATAAGTTAAACAAGTTTGCCTTAAGAAGGCTAGCACAAACTGGGATACAGATCGAAAGAGGCGCAGGCCTCCTGCCTGGGATCCTCCTAACTACTCCTAGTCGTCGTCAGCGGGTAGCACGTAGTAGTAGGCACCTCCGGTGTAGTAGGGGTCGTCGTCGACGGTGGCGTCTGGCTCCTGGGCTCCAACATCTGGTTGCGACAACCAGGTAGAAGGGATAGAGGGAAAGAAGGAGAAAGCAACCGTGAGTACTCATCCAAAGTACTCGCAAGCTAGAAGCTACACTACATATGCATGGGTAAATGTGTAAAGGGCCATATCGGTGGACTGAACTGCAGAAAGCCAGAATAAGAGGAGGATAGCTAGTCTTATCGAAGACTACGCTTCTGGCAGCCTCCGTCTTGCAGCATGTAGAAGAGAGCAGACTGAAGACCTCCAAGTAGCATCGCATGGCATAACCCTAACCGATGATCCTCCCCTCGTCGCCCTGTGAGAGAGCGATCACCGGTTGTATCTGGCACTTGGAAGGGTGTGTTTTATTAAGTATCTGGTTCTAGTTGTCATAAGGTCAAGGTACAACTCCAAATCGTCCTGTTACCGAAGATCACGGCTATTCGAATAGATTAACTTCCCTGCAGGGGTGCACCACATACCCCAACACGCTCGATCCCATTTGGCCGGACACACTTTCCTGGGTCATGCCCGGCCTCGGAAGATCAACACGTCGCAGCCCCACCTAGACCAACAGAGAGGTCAGCACGCCGGTCTAAACCTAAGCGCCCAGGGGTCTGGGCCCATCGCCCTTAGCACACCTGCACGTTGCGTGGGCGGCCGGAAGCAGACCTAGCCTAGTGGCGTTCCAGTCCAATCCAGCGCGCGCCGCTCCGTCGCTGACGTCAAGAAGGCTTCGGCTGATACCACGACGCCGGGATACCCATAACTACTCCCGCGTAGATGGTTAGTGCGTATAGACCAAATGGCCAGACTCAGATCAAATACCCAGATCTCGTTAAGCGTGTTAAGTATCCGCGAACGCCGACCAGGGCCAGGCCCACCTTTCTCCTAGGTGGTCGGAACCTGCCCTGTCGCTCCACCTCAAAGACCCACTCGCGGGTGCTCCTACGAGCCGACCCGTCTTTAATCACCACATGTATCATGTACAAAGTATATAGTATATACCCGTGATCAACTCCCGAGTGATCACGGCCCGATAGTATAGCATGGCAGACGGACAAGGATGTAGAGCCACTGATGATAAACTAGCATCCTATACTAAGCAGTAGGATAGCAGGTAATGGTAACAACAGTAGTAGCAAGGACAGGCTATGCATCAGGATAGGAATAACGGAAAGCAGTAACATGCTACACTACTCTAATGCAAGCAGTATAGAGGAGAGTAGGCGATATCTGGTGATCAAGGGGGGGGGGCTTGCCTGGTTGCTCTGGCAAGAGAGAGGGGTCGTCAACACCGTAGTCGTACTGGGTAGCAGCGGCGTCGGTCTCGGTGTCTAGCGAGAGAAGAGGGGGAAGAAACAATAAATATTTAAGCAAACAGATGCATAGCGATGTATGACATGACAAGTATCGGTGCTAGGGGTGCCCTATCGCGGTATGAGGTGATACTGGTGAACGGGGGAAACATCCGGGAAAGTATCCCCGGTGTTTCGCGTTTTCGGACAGATGAAAAAGAGGGGGAAAGTTGCGAGTTTGATAGGTTAGGGAGGTGTGGCGGACGAACGGGTTGCGTATCCGGAATCGTCTCGCCGTTCTGAGCAACTTTCATGTACAAAGTTTTCCGATCCGAGCTACGGTTTATTTTATATTAATTTTAAAAGATTTAAATCAATTTTAGGATTTATTTAATTAATTTAATCAACATTATCCAGAATAGTGTCTGCTGACGTCAGCATGACGTCAGCAGTCAACAGAGGTGTTGACTGGTCAACTGACGTGTGGGACCCACTGGTCATTGACTGTTTAGCCTAATCATTGTTTAACTAATCTAACTACTGTTTAATTAAATTAATTAGTTAGTTAGGTTAATCTAATTATGATTAAATAACTTAATTATTTCCTTAATTAAATAAATTATTTATTTATTTATTTTGTATTTTTTTATTCCTTTGTTTTTTTTTAATTCGTTCTGGAGGCGGGGCCCTCCTGTCATTGGCCTAGAGGGGCCATAGCGGGTTCGGGCGCTGTAGCGGACAACCGGCCAGGGCGACAAGGAGCCCTGCCCAGAAGGGCGCGGCCGCGCTGGCGGGTGCCGGGCGCGCCGGCGGGTGCCGGCCGCGGCGACAGGCGGCGCGTGAGGGGAGGCGGAGGCCACGGCAGGGCACCGCGGACAGGAGGCGAAGGGCGCAGGCGCGTGGCTTGGCGCCACCGGCCATGGCCGGAGCGGGGCGAGTGCGGCCCTAAGCGCGGGCGCGTTCGACGACGAGCGAGCAGAGGGAAGGGGAGGAGCGAGGCGGAGGCTCACTGGGACGGTAGGGGAGTGGCAGTGGGGTTCGAGGAGGACATCCGAGACGACGGTGACGAAGAGGAGGCAGGCCGGCGAGGTGTCGAGGAGGTGGCCGTGGCGGTGGTGGGCAGCAGTGTCGAGGGCGCCGGCGTCGGGTGGTGGCGGCGTCCAGGCGGCGGGGCGCGGATCGATCCGGCGGCTTCGGGGTTGGTGACGGGGCGAGGCGACGGCGGCGATGCGAGGCGGCGCCGAGGACGCGCGCCAGCGCCGAGGAGTGGGGGGGGGCGCGGTCGCCGGGGAGAGGCGGCAGGGTCGGCGATAGTGGTCAACGCGGGCGTCGGGGTCGAGGGGTGAGCGCCCCTGATCCAGAACGTGGGGAGGGAGTGGGAAACGGGGGAAGTGGGGGTGAGTGGGATTAGGGTTTGCGGGGGGGTGTGGGGATAAGGTGTGGCCGGCTGGGCCAGTTGGGCCGGTCCGTTCGGGCGGCGAAGGCCAGCTGGGCCACTTGGCCCAGCGGGGGGGGGGGGGGGGGGGCTTTCTCTTTGTTTTTTTTTGTTAGTTTAGCTTTTCTCTGTTGTATTTTCTTTTCTTTTATTTTATTTACTTTCCTGTTGTCTTTTAATTTCTCAGTTGTATTAGTCTTATAAATTATAAAAGCAGTCACTAATTTAGAGTTAATAATTATGCTACTGTTCCATTAACTTAGGGGCAACTAAATAAACAGTTTATTATTTTATAAAATGCAAAAGACATTTATTTCATTGTTTTACCTACTGTTTCAATTATTCAAATGCATCTAAACTTTCTATAAGAATGTGGTTTCTTCACCATAATTACCTGTGCAATATTTAGTTCACTCCGAACATTTTAGTTTTAATATTTGTAAACTTTCACTGTTTGACTTTATTTTGAATTTGAAGTTGAATCGGTTTCGTACTAACTCGAGATTAGCAACTACAAACAAGGTGACGTGGCATCATTAGCAGAGGGTTACTGTAGCTTAATTATCCGGGCGTCACAGGGAGTATGTATTAATTGTCTCTTACCCTCAGATTTGGATTTTCTATCCTAGGGGGGCCACAATCTACCGTGACATGTATATATAGAACCTATGGATCTAGTGTAAGTTGTCACACGTTGTATCAATATGCATGTTAATTTGTGCCGTTAATTTGTATCGCTCGTTCGTCATCAGCATTATATGTGGACAACACCATTCTCGAGACATATTATTGTCTTACTCCTATTTCTGTTACGAACTAAAGAACAAAAACAAACAGTACATTTTTTTTTCGAAAAGGAAAACAAACAGTACATGGGATGCACCCAGACGCAAGCTTACCTGGCGGGACGTCTACGTGAAGCTTCCACAGCCAGCCTGGCCTGACAACCCTGCTCATCGTTAGCCTGGCTCGGGCCACCGAATTTCTACGCCTGAGAGCATGCCATGATTAATAATACAACCAACAATCGGCTATAAAAAGTTATCATGTCATCTACAGTCAATCTTTTAGCTAGCTAGTAGTAAGTTTTAAATATATAATAGTTTATTAATAGTTGGTCTATCTTATATCCTCATAAAATGCCTTAAGTCTCGTGTTGCAACTGGCTACTAACCAAAAGTCCGTTTCTTTTCTCTCTCATCTTCTTTTTCCTTCAACTAAACAAAGATATATTATTTTATTTATTTAGCCTACTTATGTCATCTTATTTTAGTTGCTCCGACTCAGGCTAAACATAAAACAATATACTAATACATGTCTATTCTATCCTTCTATTGGTCTACCAACATATTTTTATTGTACTGCGTTTCTCAGGCAGTTCCTCGGGCTGAAGTCATGAACCAAATCCTCAGGCTGAAGTCATGAACCAAACAAGCACGTTGCCAACATGACTGACATGCAGAAATCATTGAAGTCTCCGGCTCCTCTCAGGCAGGCATTTTTCTCAGGCACGCTACCCAGGTCGTCAACCAAACAGCCTACATGCTTACACACTTGTCCTATTCCCATCTGTCCATAGTATCTTAGCTACCACAGACAAAGTAAAACCATTACTCCCGCCGTGCCGGTGCATTAGGCACGTTACGAAAACTAAATAATATTAAAACACTTAGGTACGGCGCATTATAAATAATTCACGCTATCTAAGCAATAATTCATTTTAGGATAATATAAATAACTATACCATGAATTATTTACTTGCATGTTGAGGTAGTACTGATTTTACTTTGTTGTGGTATCTAAGCAATAATTCATTTTTAGGATAATATAAATAATTCATGGAATCTAAGCAATAATCCATTTTTAGGATAATATGAATAATTATTTGTACCATGAATTATTTATACCATGTATTGTTTTTGTCTTTGTTTCGAAAATCATTGGTGGAAATTGACACCATTGCCTACATGGGAGCTCTGTCTCGTTGGGCATGCTTCCATTGCTTAGATACCATGTTTTATGTATATTATCCTAAAAATGAATTATGATGATGTAGTATACTTGCATGTTGTGATAAATAAGTTAATGGGGGTCATTCTCTTGGGTATATAGGATTAGCGTATATTCTTTCTCCCTCCTCCTCCTCCTTAGGATCCGCCTCACCTCCGATGGCCTTTGGGTGGTGGAGGTGCGGAGGATATCGGACCCCACCGGCGGGAGGGACTTCGTTCTCGTTTTTGTTAGGTTCAACGTCTTGGTTTGGGTCGTGTGGCGGTGACGATGTCCCTTAGTAGAAATAATGTATCCCACGTCCTATCCCCTAATGGTGCAAATAGCGTCGTTGGAGGATGTGTGGAGGTGTGTCTCTGTTAGATCTCACAGGATTCGGTCAGTACTGGTCTTCGGTGAATCTATTTGGATCCAATTGTTGTTCGTCTACGTTCGTGTGGGTACATGTTTGATCTTTCCGATCTAGAACTCTCTTCATCGATGATGGTTGTTGCTCTGATGCGTTTGTCCTTTGGGGCCTTAGCGCGACGACTTTCTGAATGTCTGCTACATGTCCACAACAAGTTTTGTCCGGTTCCCGTGAGGAAGGAGTGGTGTAGGCGGCACGCCTTCGGCTCGGACCAGTGCTTATAGTCGTCCCTACTTTGTTCATTGACCTCAATGTGATTTTTATTACCTCTTATATTCTTTGTACAACCATGATTGATGAATAGATCGGAACCTTCTCCCCCCCCCGCCCCCCAACAAAAGTATAGGATTAGCAACCTCAACTTCGCAGGACCTATAAACCGCAAAGGAGAGAGTATGCCATTACTACACACCTACATGACGGTAATGTGTATCCCAAGCAATCAATCATACAGTGGAATTAGAGGGGTGGCTATGCCCGAGGACTACAGGCATTTCCCCGTCTTCTTTTTCTTGACGGTATTTCCATTTGAATTTAACCTTTTTTTGGGGGGGGGGGGGGGGGGGGAGGGCGCTTCCGATCTATTCATCTACTATCAAGGTACTACGACAAACACCGGAAGTAAAAGCTACATCAAGGTCCGTAGATCACCTAACGACGACTATAAACACTGGAGCGAGCCAAAGGCGCACTGCCGTCGTCACCCCTTTAACTATCTAATGTAATATCAATTATCCCCACCCAAAAACTTCAATTATGGTCATTTATGTTATGAAAAAATAGTGAAGCTATATTTTATATGTTGAACGACAAAATCTTCTATTTTAATTTATGAATTGCATTTAAGTAAATTTCATTATCCTTCATGTATTATGACTATAATAAAAGCTTTAATATATTTTTGGAAATTGAGTTTTCTAGATTTTACAAACCAGATGAGATTGGTATAAATTAAATCCAAAAATCACGGTCTATAATAGAGAATATATTTTACTAAAGAAAAGGTATCATATTTGATTTTGAATTAAGATTTTTAAATGTCATAAACTCAAATGGAATTAAACTTAGGAATTTCAAAAGCAATGGGAAAAATAAATATGATGTTTAATTTTGATTATACTTTTATGACTTTTTTCAGAAAGTATTATAGAGTAAGCATGAGATGGATATGCTTTTGTCAATATTGTATAACTGTTATAATTTCTTGTGACGTGATGCCCAGGTCACCTCTGATTTAGTCGCCACAGAGCGTGACATGCTTGACAATTTATCGAAATGAGAGTCTTGTGTTACAAGGGTAAATAAGGCATGTATTTCTTAAATTATCGCTTGTGAAAACTTCCATTTAAATGATGTAAGAAAATGTCACCCAAACAAAATACATGCTTAATAGTAAAATATGTTTTTAAAAATACATCTAAACATACAATGACAAAAGAGTAAATGGGGGATGTTGTAATTGGATTTGTGCTTGAGGGGCATGCAAAATTTGTTTGCGAGATTATAACTTAATTAATTTAAACCCAAACTACCCAGTTAGATGCGATCTGATATAACCAACGAAATTTCACCCCTCCTCCCCATCCATACGTGATTAGGGTTTTTATCGAGTCAACCCCCTTGCAACTTAATTAATTGAAAACCAAACTAGTTGCTGCCAATCTGTCTCGCCCTCGGCGGCCCTATCGATCATGGAGGTGCGGTGGACCCTAGTCCCTCGTCGATAGGAGGGTCCCCATGTTTTCTTTACGTAACCTTAGTGTAATGATCCGGGCGGTGAGGTGGTGATGATGTCCTAGAGTTAAAATAATATCCTCCGGACGTTTTCCGCTTCGGCGGAGGACGCGTGTAGGTGTGTTCCTAGCAGATCTGTTTGGATCTAGTCGGCATAGGTCTCCGACAAATCTACTTAGATCAGGTTGATCCTAGTCTCCGGCGGATTCGTCTGGATTCAAGAGATGTTTATGGTTGTTTGTTGTCGGTGTGTTTGCAGGTATGGTCCTTTTGATCCATGTTTTTCTTCGTCGATGATGATTGTTGTTTTGGTGTGTTGGTCCTTTAGGACCTTAGCATGTTGATTTCCCGGCTGCGAACTATAACAAGATTTTGTGCAGCTGCTGTAAGGGACAGACGATGATGGTAACACATCTTGGGCTTGCTCCAATGCTCGTAGTCCTTGCTAGGTGACCAATGAACCTAGTTTTATATATTTTACTTATGGAGATCTTTGTACTACTGTTACATTTTGTTGATAGAATATTAAACAACTTTTCAAAACTAAGATCTGATCGTTTTTTTAGCAAGCGAATTGTCACCTTGCAACTGAAACTTGCTAAAATTCATGAAGTTTTTTTACTTGCCGTCTCACATCCTTTTTGGTTGGGATGCGCGATGCAATGATGTCCGATGGTTTTCCCGGGGGACGTGGTTTACTTCTTAGTCCGTAATCTTAGGATTTTCTTAGGGAGACCTGGCTACTCATGTACTACTCCTTCCGTTTCTAAATATTTGTTTTTTTAGAGATTTTAAATGAACCATCACATATGAATGTATATATTTTTTTGAGCCGAAACCATAGAACAATCATTCTACGGTATTATATGAATGTATATAGATATATTTTAGAGTGTAGATTCACTCATTTTGTTTCATATGTAGTCATTTGTTGAAATCTTTAGAAAGATAAATATTTAAGAACGAAGGGAGTATTAAGCATGTATCTAACTAGCTTTGTAATAGGGTTTCGGCGTCACATTTTATTCGTTTGGCTGTGTGGTTTTATATATAAAGCAGGAAAAAAAGCCTGCTTTGAGGATTTGGTTAATTTACTTCTTCGATGGAAGTCTGAACCGACAAAATACTGCAGCGTTTTGTGCCATCTGAATTCGGGTGTGACGTGGAGCATCATGCCGAGCGCACCCTGGAGCCAGCAAAGAGCATGATAGTAGAATCCAAGCTTCGAGTTCGGCGAGCCATCAGAGACGCAGGGATTCCTCATACCATCATCTGCAGCTACTGGGCTATTGGCTTGCTGTTTTCTACACTCGGCAACTCCGGAGAAAATGGCCCTCTGTCGACGGCGGTGGACATCTTTGGTGACGAAAAATCACGAGGTAAGCATTTACTATTTCACTTTTAATGCCCCTTCTCCTCTGTATCATCTAGATGTAATTTCTGAGTTGGGCACTACTTTTTCAGCCATCTTTGTAGACGAGAAGGATATGAGCATGCTGACCATAAGAGCCGTGGAGGACCCACGAACGCTTGACAAGATCCTGCACGTGCGCCCTCCCGCCAACATGCGCTCCTTCGGCCAGCTCCTCCATCTCCTGGAGAAGAAAACCGGCAGGACGTTCGAGAGGCACTACATCACCGAACAGGAGCTCGCCAAGAAAATCCAAGGTAGCCGCCGATCTATCCATCCATACATGCTAGCTAGTTACAGATGAAATCGTCAACCTCAATCGAACTGATCGCCTCCGCGGGGCCTCCGAATGCAGAGGCTCCATTCCCTCTCAACTTTCAGCTGGCGATGGTGCACTCGACGCTGGTGCACGCCGGGGCGTGTGAGCGCGCGGTCGACCCGGCTGTTGACGTGGAGGCGACGCGGCTGTACCCGGACGTACAGTTCCTCACGGTGGAGGAGTGCTTGGATGGCCTTCTTCTCTGACTGACTGAGACTGAAATGACCGGTGTGCGAGCTGTGCTGTTAGATCATCCGTCATTGTATCGCCGGCTTGTGTGCTTTCATTTCATTGAAGATACATTGTCATGTGATGCATCAAAAATGATCCCTAAAATCAAGTTCCTTGTTTACGTCCACTCTCCATGTGCCATGTTAATCTAATGCCCATTTGGAACTCTAATTATGCGTCTCGTCGAATCTCGTGCCACTGGGGAAGGGAGAGGGGCAGATCCTATTTGCCGCCCGCGGGGAGCAAACAGAGGTATCTTCGACCGCAGGGCCCGTGGGTGGGCTGGCCCAGTTCGCGGCCCAGAGTGCTGTCCGTTCGCTCCTTCATTTTTCGTCCGTTTTTCTCTTGTTTTTTTTATTTTCTGGTTCTTTCATGTTTTTCTGGTTTTTCGTTTGTTTGGTTTTTTCTTTCTGGTTTTTTCTTTCACTCAAAAATGGTAAGAATTTTTTTCAACAAACGCTGCACAATTTTTTTAAAAAATGATTAGAATTCCTTTTTATTTTTTACAAAAATGGTTGAAATTCCAAATTCTGGTCAGTATTTTTTAAAAGTACTTTTTCAATTTTCTTTTGAAATTTGAAAAAATGCTCGCATTTTCTAAAAGAAATGTTCATGTTATCAAAAAAAATATCTTTTCGAAAAATTGCTTTGAAAAATTTATTCACAATTCATAAAAATTTATTGGGAATTCGAAATTTGTTAGTAATACTAAAACATGTTCATATTTTTTAAAAATAATTCATGTTTCCAAATCCTTTCACCTTTTTCAAATTTTGCTTGATTTTCAAGATATGTTCACTATTCACAAAATTCTTCAGAATCCAAAATTTGTTCACAATTTTTAAAAACACATTTTTGGAAGTAATACGGTTTTTTTTAATGTTTGAGTTTTCTAATTTTATCCACTTCTCAAAAGATATTAAAAACAACACAGGTTTTTGGGGGTGAAAAATAGATTAAAAAACAGAATTGGAAAATACAAAAAAATAGCTTCGTTCAGCGAAGCCACTCTAGTTGACGCACATAACTAGCGATTTGGTTTTCAGCCCAATTCGATAGGTCTGTTCTTTCCTATTAGTTTTCTCCAAGAAAAATGATTGTTTGATCTTTTGTATGGATTTAGAAAGATACATAATCGCAACATTTAAAAAATGTCCAGGAATTATTTAAAATCATGAATTAAAAATAAATTCTCGGACTAAAAATATGATCGAGTTTTGAAAAACTATTCACATATTTGGAAAAAAATAATGTGCTTAAAAATACCCTGGATTGCAAAAAATGTTCACGAACCATACTTTTCACCTGAAAATGAAAATGTTCTTGAAGTTTAAAAAAGACATTGAATTAAAAATATGTTCGTGTATTAACAAAAAAATCATGTATTGATAAAATGTCATTGGATTTCAAAGGTTTTTTGTGTTTTCATAAAATGTTTGTAGAAAAAAATTAAATGTCTTTAATTTTGAAAGTCTTAATGAATTATTAAAGTGGCTCTCCTCGTTGGAGGAGGACGGGCGTTTACAACGGCGGCTGGTACCCCTCGTCGTCGAAGGAGATGACGATCTCTTCCTTCATGGAGGAGTCGGCTGCCATGGGGCAAGATGGCCCCGAAGAGCAAGGTCGGTGGCGCCACGATCTTGACATGCTTGTCGGCGCCGAGGCCCAGAACTTGCCCATTGCCAGTGAGTGAAGGAAGAGGGGAGTGGCGGAGGTGCAGAGATGTGGAGTGGAGAGTGTGTTCTGGACGAGAACGACGTTGGTGTTGTGCTTAAATAGTCGTGACCAGGCGAACATATGTTTAGGCTACTTCAATGCGGACTACGTCCACCTCGTCCAGCCCCTCCCTGACCGGCGCGATGAAGACTACGTCCACCTCGTCCATCGGTGTCCTGTCCTTGGCTTCGTCGTGCAAGCCTGAGAACATCGCGCGGAGGATGCAGCGATGCCGACAGCGAGAGAGGGAAGCAGCGGCGGCGCAGATGAGGGAGTCCTGAACTAAGGGGTCCTCAGGCGTCCAACCTGTTGGACATGGGCCAGACTGATGGGCTACGAAGATACAAGACCGAAGACTCTCACCCATGTCCAGATGGGACTCTCCATTACAAAAAAGACACATCCGTGACAATTTCGGCCGAACGAAAAAAATTTCTGTCATACATATGACACTTCTATGACGATAATTGTGACAAAACCCGGTATCATCATAGATATGGTGGGCTCCTACTTCTATGACAAAAAATCATGACAGAAAATGGGCTTTTCGTCCTGGGCGGGCCGGAGACGCAGCTGCATGACATTCTTTGGGCCGTCCATGACGAAAAAAACCGTGGTAGAAGCGAGGGGGAGGAAAATTTCGGGGAGTTCCCGGTTATGGTGGGCTGTCGGGGGCCGAGCGATGCGCGTTTCTCTCGTACACGTACGCGCGTGTGTGCGAGGCGTTGACTCTAACTGAACCCGAGCGAGGCGTTGGGCTCTAACTGAACCCAAGCGATTGCACTGCAGGCTACGCGTTACTGAACCCGAGTGATCGATCGATGGCTGTTAACTGAACCCGATCGAGCGATTTCTTCGCTACTGCGCTGCCTCTGGAATGAACAGTGAGCGTTGCGGGAGGGGGGGTGGATGAAGAGTGAGCGGTGGCGTTGCCTCTGGATGAACAGGACCCCGTGGTGTGGTGGAGGGCTGGATGAACAGTAAAGGTGGAGGGGTGCCCGTGGAGGGGTGGTTGAATAGGACCGGTGGTGTGGAGGGCTGGATAAACAGTAGACGGTGGAGGGGTGGTTGAACAGTAGCCGGTGGAGTAGCGCGCGGTGGAGGCTGGATGAACAGGAGCCCGTGGAGGCTGGAGGAGGTCGACGGTAGCCCGTGGAGGTTGGAGGAGGTCGACGGTGGAGATGAACAGTATCCCGTGGAGTCCCGTTTTGTGGTACGCCACACCCCTCCCGATGAACAGGACCCCCGTTTCGACCGTAGGAGGTCCGTTTCGTCTGTTTTGCGGTACGCCACACCCCTCCCGATGAACAGGACCCCCGTTTCGACCGTAGGAGGTTCGTTTCGTCCAGTTTGCGGTACGCCACACCCCTCCCGATCAATAGGACCCCCGTTTCGACCGTAGGAGGTCCGTTTCCTCCGTTTTGCGGTACGCCAGACCCCTCCCGATCAACAAGACCCCGTTCCGAATGTAGGAGGTCTGTTTCCTCCGTTGTGCGGTACGTCAGGCCTCGTTTCCATCGCCTGTTCCGTCCAAGCCCTCCCGATGAACACGACCACGCATTCCGTTCTGACCCAGCCGGTTGGCTTCCACGCGTTCCGTTGCCTCCCGATGAACATGACACATTCCGTTGCCTCCCCATGAACACGACGCATTCCATTGCCTCCCCATGAACACGATGACGACGTTGTTTCTCCGTTCCGACCCAGCCATGTACACGAGCCCTGGCCGTACGTATGCGCGAGTAGGCGTTCGAGACCCTGCCCGTATGTACACAAACGTGGCCGTATTTTCTCTCTTGCGCCCTGGCCGCTGTACGTACGTGTACATGCTACGTGCGCGCCTCTACTACGACACATACGCGCCTCTATTACGACACGTGCATGCCTCTACATCCACCAGTATATATTTATGTACACATTTGCGACTAGAATGACAACGCTACGTACGCTTCGACCAGGTGGGTCCCGACTGTCAGGCACTTCCTTGCCTGCGAAGATGTAACTGGTGGGTCCCAGCAGTCAGGGGGGCGAATCGTTTTTTGCCCGGACGCACTTCTTGCGTGCAAAGATGTAGCTGGTGGGTCCCAGCAGTCAGGGGCAAACATTTTTTTCGCGAAATACGGTGGCCCGTCTGGTGGGTCCCCGCTGTCGGGTGGAGGAATAATTATTTTGCACGTAATAAGGAGGCACTTCCTTGCTGCGGCCATGGACCCAGCTGTCAGCCTCTCCACGTACAGTCCACGTCCGATGGAAGCCGTTCCTTGACCATGTTGACCACGCCGCGCCGAGAGCACTAGGGCGGTGGACGACGACGAGGCCTAGGAAGGGGACGACGCGGAGCCGGGGAAGACGCGACAATGGATGCCCACGCGTAGAGGAGTACGAGGGTTCACTAGTTCGCTGCGGTGTGAGGCTGCCGTCGCCGCAGAATAATAGGGGTGTGGGTGAGTAGAGGGATGGCCTGGCCAGCGGTGGGAGTAGTAGGGGGTGGTGAGGCCTCTGCCGCATCGCAGCCGGCCACGGGAGGCAGGAACACAAGGCACGACCGGCGCTGGTTTGGGCGGCTGGAGCAAGAAGACCAGAGGTTGAAGGAGCACTACGGCCGTTGGATGGACATCGTACGGTCACTGGAGCTAGAATCGTGCATATTGACTAAGTTGACAAAGCCCTCCGTCCCCGTCAACTTAGTAGGCCCACAAGTCAGCTTGCCACTATATTGGGTCCCAGCTAACAGGGTGAGTATTCATTTTTTGTGCGTAATAAGGAGGCACTTCCTTGCGTGCGAAGATATAGCTGGTGGGTCCGAGTTGTCAACTGGGGTAACGTTTTCTCGCGAAATATAGAGGCCCTTTCGGTGGGTCCCTGGTGTCAGGTGGAGGAATCATTATTTTGCGCGTAATAAGGAGGCATTTCCTTGCGTGCAGCCATGGACCCAGCTGTCGGCCTCTCCACGTACAGTCCACTTCAGATGCATGTCGGTCGTTGACCATGTTGACCAGGCTGCGCCGGGAGCACCAGGGCGGTGGACGACGGCGAGGCCTAGGAAGGGAACAACACGGAGGCAGGGAAAACTCGGCAGTTGTTTCCCACGCAGAGGGGAGTACGACTATACGAGGGTTTACTGGTTCGTCTGCCGTCGCCGGAGAATAACAACAGGTGTGGGTGAGTAGAGGGATGGGTAGGCCAGCGATGGGAGTACGATGGGGTGGTGAGGCCTGCGCGGCAGCAGAGCCGGCCGCGGGGAGGAGGGAGCAGGCAGTCCCGCCGGCGCTTGTTTGAGCGGCTGGAGCAGGAAGAGCAGAGATTGAAGAAGCACGACGGCCATTGGATGGCCATCCAACAGTCACTGCTTGTGCGTTAACCTTTTTTTTAGGAAAGCCTCAAATATGTGAAAAACAGCATACAGCCCATCTGCCATTATTTCTAATAATTTACACCCCATTTGCTAATTCTCTTAAGGTTTTTTTGGAGCCCATATTCTTTTTTGTTAGCATCACAGCCCATATTGTGGACACGGTTAAAAAATTATACGAAATTTTGCATATTTCGATGCGGTCCAAACTGTTTTTAATGCAACAAATTCTCCACGCATAAAAATTAATGTAATTTAAAATCTCGAAATGAAAAAAGATATTTGAAACTAATTGCCGGTTTGATGTGTTTTAAAAATGTACAGCCCATTTCTCATTACTGATAGGCCATTTTCTCGGCCAGCCGAATGAAGCTCTCCTCGTCTTGAAAGATTTGCAGCCCAACAGGCCCAACAAAGCGACTTACTTGGCAAATCATAAAAAAACTGGGCTGTGGCCGTGGACCCAGCTGTCAGTCCATTTGTTTTCTAGTCCATTTGGTGGGCTGGGTGAAACAATGATGTAGCATCTATGCAGCACGTTTAAATCCCATTTGCATTTTTCTCGAAATTCGCGGACTTGCTGGGCTGGGTGAAAATATCATGTTGGGCTAGACGGGGAAAGTACTGGGAGAAAACTCAATTTACATCGAAAAAGAAAGTGGGAGAAAATTCAGAGACCTGCTGGGTCCACCTGAGGAGGGGAATATGTTGGGAGGAAGGAGATTCAAAGCACGGTAGCCGAGTGAACTAGTTTTTTTTACGGACAAGTGAACTAGTTTACATACATAAGCAAATAGCCACTAAAAAAAGCAATCAGGTTAATGGGTTCTTAAAAGAAATATTTCGGACAAAACAGATAATTACGACACATAGGCTAATGCATGAACACTCAGATGATAAAGGTGCTTATAAAGAGATAAAGTACAACATCTAGACCTTCCTGGAACGCTTGATCATGATGCTGCGGATGTCCGTGTACTAGTCGGTTACGGGAAGCAAACATGCCCTCATGTCCAAGATCTGCTTGTACATGTTGTAGCATGCGTATGCGTCCTTGGCCGCGTAGGTTATGTAGGCTAGATTCAGAGGTACCTCCCACGTGTTCAGGTCGTCTTCTTTCATGTTGGCGTATCAGGGGTCGATGATGGTCTCAGCGAGGTCAACCACAGAGTCCTTCTCCTGCCCGTTGCTGATGATCTTGTATTGCTTCTGGATGTCGACAAGCTTGTTGCACCAGATGACCGAATCGTCGCGTTCTTCCTTCTCTCCACCGTAGCGAAGGTGCAGTTGGCGCTGCCGATGAAACGGGCGAATGCTCCAGAACCTGGTGCAGCCATAGGACTGAGGTGAGGCAGAGCTTCACCGAGTATGTACCGTTGGTGTACATCACATTCAACTTGGTTCAGCCATAGGACTGAACGGCGAACTCAAAGGGGAACTCCTTGCTGAAGTCCATATCTAGCAGGCTCACCCCTCGGATCGCCATTGGAGTCTCTTCGAGTGAACGAGTGTGTAGGCGGCGGCAGCAGTTCGTTTTTCAGCTCTTGGGGATCTGGATTCAACAGTAAGCTGAGTATGTAGAGGCAACAATAGTTACTACCCCTCCCTTGTCCGCTGCATGCCCGGCAGAAGATGCACCCTCGGCCACACGTCGGTTCACGAGCGGGTCTGTATTGGTACTGTAATAATAGGAGTTAGTGGCCACTTTACTTAAATTTAATTAGCTTTAATAGAAATTTATACTTAAAACAAGCAATGCATTCGCTCGTTCTATCAGTGCCACAGGATCAACATGCACAACAATTAGAATTATTATTCTCAGGACTCACACGATCAGCACATTTGTCGCACTTTCACAAAGATAATACTACCAAGCTTGAACTGTTTGTTATGGTTGTTGTCCTCTGCATCATCATGCTGTGTTTCCCAGCTTGCAAGATTCAGAACCAACAAATAAGATCCAAATAATAAGTACAACAAAGATGCCTACACATCTCATTCATTCCCAGCTTGCAAGATTCAGAACCAACAAATAAGATCCAAATAATAAGTACAACAAAGATGCCTACACATCTCATTGATTCCCAGCTTGCAAGATTCAGAACCAACAAATAAGATTCAAATAATAAGTACAATAAAGATGCCTACACATCTCACTGATTCCCAGCTTGCAAGATTCAGAACCAACCCATCAGAGCCTTTTGATAAAGTGAATATCAGGATTAAATCCATCTTGGCTAGCCATGTCATACAATCGAAGAACTTGGCAAATGCTCTTGACCGTCACAACATCTGTAGTTGAGTATTCCTGTTTGCACATCATATTTGCACAACACAAACAAAGAAGACAGGAGAGCATGATTTCGCTTTAATAGCGGCCTCCTTGAACTCAACCTCCAGCTCTACTTGGATGAGGTCTGCCTGGACTTTCATGATTCAATTCATGCGCCTTTTCTGTAGTTCACTTGAAATGAAGTAAAGATTGCATCATTCAGCTAGCAAGAAGTACTTGCTCTTGTGAGCTGGCAGGTTCTTCTTTAGTAGTTGCACTAAAATTGAGGAACATTAAGGTTGGCTATCCGGCTCATGTAAGGTGCAACTATAATTTTCTTATCCTTTTATGCAGTTCCACTAAAATAAAGTGCCATTGTGGTGACAGTGACGGCTCCATCTTGCAAAGGCTAATAAAATGTTGCACGAGATTACCAGCAGAACTTGACAGAGATTTTGGAAACTCCAATCACCATTTTGTGCAGTTCCACCAAAATTGAGAGATGTTTCCCACGTGACATTTTAGTTGAACTGCACAAGACACTAATTCCAAAAGAAGTGTTTTGTGCAGTTCACCAAAATGTCACAATAGCAACAAGGTGAAATGGATATCCCTATCTACACAAAAAGATAGAAAGTAAACAGTTGCTGGTCAATAAGAATATATGAAACATAAACAAAATGAAAAGAAGCATCTTAATTATGTTCATGGCAATCACGCAAGGACAGTAGAAATTTTAAAACGCCAGCAATGCTTCATGTTAGCAGAAGCATTACGATCAACAATGAGATTCCTCAAATATGGGATTACTTTAATGGTGGCATTGCTTGTTTACCAGACATAGTAAATCAACAACAGCTAAAGAGTTGGTTTAAGGGCATGGGACCGTGGGGACACCAGGACACTCAGCAGCGTAAAGGAGCAACTTACTTATCATACTGGGGAAAACAGCAGGAGTGCCATTGTACTATGTGAGGGCAGCAAATCTAATCCTGGAGACCTTGTACTATGTGAGGGCAGCAAATCTAATCCTGGAGACCTCTTACTATGTGAGGGCAGCAAATCTAATCCTGGAGACCTTTTACTATGTGAGGGCAGCAAATCTAATCCTGAGACCTTTTACTATGTGAGGGCAGAAAATCTAATCCTGGAGACCTTTTACTATCTGATGGCAGCAAATCTAATCCTGGACATACTCTGTTGACTTGCCCACCAGCCGCCACTTTCTATCCTTTTTTCAACCAATAATAGATCTGTTCCTTATCCAGTTTGTACTGCGTTTTCCCATTATTTCCCTTTTCAACCAAGAGATCGGTTGGGTATCAGGTCTCTACTATTTTCAGCATATTATTTCCTCTTTGAATCAAGTCCTAGATTCATGCTACAACTTTCCCCCTTTCTTTGTTGTTTGAACAAAGCCCTAGATTTGAATGCATGAAGTAGCTTTACCTCTAATAATACTAAAAATTTAGGTGGCTTTGGAAGAGCTGATGGGAGTAGAAAAAGATGCATATGCAGACACGTGGGGAGCTGGGGCAGTAGAGCAAGGCCGCTTTCGAAGACCTTATACTTGAGGGTCGCCGGGATGTCGGCGGCGGCAGGTCGGATCTGCGAACAATACAGCAGGGTGGAAGAAGGGTCGGAGGATCTCTCGAGCCGGCCATGCGTCGGAGAGAACGACACGTGCAGAGGATCGGGCCCCTCCGGCAGCTGTGGGTTTCCTCCCTCGGCGGCGATGACCGCGTGAACGATGCACCTTTTAGTCCTCTACACACACCGGCCGAAGGGATCCGGCCGGATCTATGACCAGCGGTGAGCAGAGAGAAAATGTTGCTACCGCTGTCTTGTTTATATCTGGAGAGGATGAGAGAATGAAGCGAGCAACCCTAGTAAAGCAAGCGCTCAGGCCCCTGCGTCCATATATAGTGGAGTGATTATCTTTTTTCTCTCCACAACAAGCATTTCAATTTGTGTACGTGGCATTAAAGAAAAGAAACTCTCTATTTAAGGTGACTACTGTACGACTCCTACTTACTATTACTAGTAGTACTACAGTATTGTTCACTTGTGCTCCCCGCCCCTCCATTCATTGAACAACCCCACGGGTGAATAAACATACAATAAGTACTGTATTTATATAGAACGAACAAGCTCGAACTATTTTTGTGTAGTTAGAAGTTGAGGGTGGGGCTTTTCTCGGGCAGTACGCGCGGCAGTTTTCGGGTAGGGCCAGAAGACTATTTTTTTTAAAAAAAACTTCAAGACGGCCACATAGCATGGAGCCGACCCCAACGATTTTAAGCTTATAGGCACGGTACACGCTATCCTAGACTATCTACACATGAAACTGCCACACGAGCGTGCGGGCTGCGCTTGGCTCTTCGCCTCTTCGGGAAGTCGAACAATGATGGAATACTGCTGCACTGGAGGAGTACTACAGTACGCTTCTGGCCATATGACACCGACTGAACTGGTGCATGTCCACCGCGTGCGGGAGGGAGAGTGTGTAGCGAAAGCTTCTCCTAGTCTTGCCAGCCACCACGCTCATGGGAGAGGGAGGGACGCTCCTGCCTTTGCATGCATGACAGGTGGGCCCGACAGGTGTGTGGCGAACCTGTCATACAGCCAAAGGCAGGTGCAGTTAAGTCCGCGAGGGAGAGGATAATCAAACTTCTCATTGATGTACGAGTTGACGCGACACATCAAAGCACTACACTCGATATATTTCAATAATTTGCGTGTGTGACTCCCAGATGCAGAGGCCGGGGGTCATCATCCTCCTTTTCGAGAAAAAACTGACGCGTGTGTGAGAGGACGAGTGCGTGCATGCACCTCTTCTCTTCCTGTATAGCGTACTACTGAACTCAGAGTACAAGTTTTTGTGGGTGGCACGATGGTGCGTGCAAAAAGTCCCGAGAGATAGGTTTAATGCGTCTGAAAAAAAGACTAGCCTAGAGCTCGCCACACGGCTATTGTTTTTCTCAAAAAATTATGTTTATCAATGCATTAATTGCAATGCATGCATGCATAAAGTACATGCATTGGTCAATTTTCTCTTAATACTTGCATGCAATGATTTAATGCACCTTGGAATCTGAACATGTGTTGGGGAACAACCAAATTGAGCCTTATTATAAAATGGAAAAACTAAAATTTTGAGATAAGCCCTATAAAATCGGAAAGGAGGGAGTAGAAAAAGAAGTACGACATCTGGGAATAGTGCCGCACTTGGAAACTAGAACCGTCAATAAATTTTGAGCTTGCGTCTTGTCACATTCCAAATTACTCCACGCTATATTGGATTGCAAACCTGTTCACACCGATCACAACCTAAATGGTTTCCCACTTAGGAGCGTATTAGTACTCGGTTATAAATACTAGTATGCCAAGATGACTGCACATTCCTCCTCAACTCCTCATCCATAAAAACAAACAAGTCATTCAGCATCCTTCCCTTGCGTCTGCCATGGACAGCGTGAGTTCTGGGTCGAGAGATTGCCACCAGGGAGAGGCGAGCATGGAAGCGGAAGCACGAGAGATGTCCCGCCTCGCTGCGAGAGCAGCCGACATGTCCCGCTGCGCGGAAGTAGCAACACAGAGGTCCCGCCACACCGCTGAAGCAGCACGGAGGTCCCGCCGTGCCGTCGATGCAGCAGACTGGTCCGGCCATGCCGTGGAAGCAGCAGAAATGTCCCGCCGTGCCACGAATGCAGCAGAGATGTCCCGCGGTCCGCGGCGGCCTGGGAAGATTTCTCGCGGGCAGACGACGACTGTTACAGGCCCATGCATGCGATCGTCCATAGCCAGATGGATCGGATCTCTGGCTCGGCAAGGTTGCAGGATGACATGATAGCCTCATTTGAACAGGCTATCGGCGTCATCCGGCAACTAAGGGAGGGCAATGAGAGGCTCCGGGCCGAGCGCGACCTGCTGAGGGAGAAGATCGTCCGAAGTGCAGACTAGCAGGAGGAGACCAGTGCCTTGTTGAAGAGGACCGACGTCATCGTCAAGAAACTTATGGACGAGAATGACATGCTCCGCAACGAGCGCCAAAGGATGGTGGAGGAATCCGTGGATGTTCTCAAGCAGCGTCTTGAGGACATGAAAGAGCTCATCACCGCTTACCGCGGAGACTAGTTTCCTGGTTTCTTTTGATGTAATAATCAGTTTAGGATGTGGATTGTGTCGTCGGTTGTGAAATGTTGGGTTCTAGCGCGGATGTTTGGCCTTTGTTGGCCTCTTGGGTGTTGCGATTTCAATCTGGTAGCTTTTAGTCCTTCGTGTTAGGCTGGAGTTGTGCTGAACTTCTTGTGAATTGTGGTGGTTTTCAGTAATGAAAATCGGAAGGGGCAAGCCCTTCTTTGATCAAAAAGAAAAATTAATCGTCCTTATATATTCATCAGTCTTGCTATAAGTCGCAGTAGATGCTATATAGGTCCGTCGGATCTTACATCAAGATCCATGCTTTCAGATTTTCTTTTTTCTCTCTTAAATCTCAGTCGAGTGAGACATATCCACGCCATTAAACAGAGGCTCGGGCGCCATTAATGGAGACCTTGGGAGAGAGCTGGACGGCAGATGGAGGTCAAAGGGCTCTCCTCCCGATAAGCACGCGCAGGGGTCTCATCGCACGCCTCTCGTACTCAAATAGCTACCATGCACGGCGCCTCCTAGCTAATAAAAAATGGGGACGCGTGGTGGCACGTAAATGGTACTAGTAAGTAGAACGCCCACGATTTCAATAATACTTGTGTTTCCGATTGTAATGTGACAACACTTGTTCCAAAATGACTTTGTTGATTGTTAATGTGTGCGCCTTAGCAAATCGGACTGCAAATTTACCACAGCATGTTGGTGCCATGTCATGGCAGCAAGCCAAGTTTCATTATTTTCATGCGTGTTTTGGATTTACAGGAATTAAAAAACTAAGTTTCTCAATGTTTCCAACCCAGCCACGACGCCCAGAATTTTGAATTTCATTCCCATTTCTTGCATGGAACCTAGAAATTTACCCGAGGACACACATGTGATTTTTCAACCAACTTTGGTGCACTGGAACATGTGCTTGTATTTCAAATTTGAATTATGCACACAAAGGTGACACGTTCCCTCCCAGAACCACGAGCCTTCTTGAGAGAAGCTCCGATTTGCAAGAAGCTTATACCAAAAATTTTCCTATTCGACCAATTTTTTTACCACGGCATGGTACTACCATGACATGACACCATGCCAAGTTTCATGATTTTAAAACCAAGTTTCTCAATGTTCTCGACCGAGCCACGATGCCCAGATATTGAATTTTATTCTCATCTTTTGCATGGGACCTACTCCCTCCTTCCATCTATATAGGGCCTAATGTGTTTTTCAAGACAGCCTTTGACTATTGACAAGATTAATAGCACATGATATGTACACTATGAAAATTATATTATTGGAAGCTCCTTTGACATACAAAATTGAAGGTATGCTTTGTGTAAGTTGCATGTCATATATTATTGCTCTAACGTTTGGTCAAAGTTAGCCTCAAATAATGCATTAGGACCTATATAGATGGAAGGAGGGAGTAGAAATTCACCTGAGGACACAAATGTGATTTTTCAACCAACTTTGGTGCACGGGAGCATGTGCTTGTAGTTCAAATTTGAATTATGCACATTAAATGACCAAAAACTCAATTAATGTGTAAATAAGGCCAAACGAAGCCGGAATAATTCCAAAATTTAACAGGGCACTCATGTAGTTCTATGTTGCCTTTGTAAATAAACTCAAGGGGGACAACGTATATCGTTTCGCACTCAAATGTGGCACGTTCCCTCTCAGAACCACAAGCCTTCTTGAGAGAAGCTTCGGTTTGCAAAAGCTTATACCAAAATCTGTTCCTATTCGGCCAATTTTTTTACCACAACATGGTAGTACCATGACATGACATCCATGCCAAGTTTCATGATTTTCAGACATGTTTTGGATTTACAAGAATTTTAAAACCAAGTTTCGCAATGTTCTCGGCCGAGCCACGATGCCCAGATGTTTTAATTTTATTCTCATTTCTTGCATGGGACCTAGAAATTCACCCGAGGACACAAATGTGATTTTTCAACCAACTTTGGTGCACGAGAGCATGTGCTTGTAGTTCAAATTTTACTTATGCACATTAAATGACCAGAAACTCAATTAATGTATAAAAAACGACAAACGAACCCGGAATAATTCCAAAATTTAACAGGGCACTAATGTAGTTCTATGTTTCCTTTGTTAAGAAACTCAAGGGGGGCAGCGTATATCGTTTCACACTCAAAGGTGGCACGTTCCCTCTTAGAACCACGAGCTTCCAAATCGGCCCAATTTTTTACCACAACATGTTAGTGCCATGACATGACACCATGCCAAGTTTCATGATTTCCAGGCGAGTTTTGGATTTACATGAATTTAAAATCAAAATTTCTCGATGTTCTCGGCCGAGTCATGACGCCCAGATGTTTGAATTTCATTCTCATTTCTTCCATGGGACCTAGAAATTCAACCAAGGACACACATGTGATTTTTCAACCCACTTTGGTGCACCGGAGCATGTGCATGCAATTCATATTTAGATTATGCACATTAAAAGTCCAGAAACTCAATTAATGTATAAAAAGGCCAAATGAACCCGAAATAGTTCCAAAATTTAACAGGGCACTCATATAGTTCTATGTTGCCTCTGTAAATAAAATCAGAGGGGAGGTAGCGTATATCGTTTCGCACACAAAGATGACACGTTCCCTCTCAGAACCACGAGGCTTGTTGAGAGAATCTCTGGTTTTGCAAGAGGCTTATACCAAAACTTGTCCCAATTCAGCCAAAAATTATACGTATGAAAACAGGGTTTAGATTATCCCAAACATCTCGCTACCTAGACCAATAATGTACTATGATTTGAATTCAACATAAAATGGATACAAATATTTGAATTGGAGAGCGTATGGTACATGTAGTTCATAGTGAAATATGATTACTGCTATATGTATGTTTTTTGTTATCAAGATAATATTTAAATTATTGTATAACTTGACAACAATCGTATTCAAATAAGGAAAATTGATTCAAATTTAGTCCATATGGTAGACGACAATATATATGTTCACATGGTGGAGTAAAATGTTCATATATGATGAAAGATCAAAATGTACGACTACATCAATTATAAACCGCAAGGTCACCTAACGATATATTCGAATTCAACATAACGTGGATTCAAAAATTGAAATTCGAGATCATGGCATCTGTAATCATATAAAAAGGGACATTACTCTTTCTTTGGTGGGAATTGATTTTTTTTGTTGTTGTTGAGGAAAGTGCGAATCGATTTGGTACTGTGCAGGGTAAACTTGTTCTCCTGATTTTTTTTACATTTTTCTTGTAGTTTTTTCAATGGCATCTATAGCAATATAGTAAAAGGGGACATGACTCTCTTGTGTCTTGTATGAATTGTTTTTTTACACATTAAGTTTGTTCTGCCGAACAAGGAATCCGCACCTTGTTATCCCGAAATTTTCAAGCTCGAGTATCTTTTGTCTCACCTGCTTTGAAACTCCCGCTTCTTCAATCCGCGCCGCGCCTTGTTATCCCGAAATTTGGACGCGCGCGAGAACTCCCTCCTCATCCGAAATCGCTCCCACAGCCCACACATGCGAAATCCCCCTTCTACCCCTCAGCCGGAAATGAAGCTCCACGTCACGGTGTCAAAACCGGTGGGGGTACGCTGGTAACTTACCCTACATTTCGAACAAGCGCGTCCCTAAGCTTGGCCCCCCTCCCCCTTCGCCCCCCATTCGTACACTGAGGCCGCCAAAACCCGCGAAACCCCACGCTCCACCGTCGGCCTCCCGACCGCCGCCCAGCTGGAGACTCTTCCCCGACTACGTCGTCCACCGCAAGAGCTCGCCGTCCCTCATCCACCGCACTGAATGAGGATCCGTTGTCGATCTCGTCGTCCCGCCGGATCAGCCGGCCCGTCCTCCACCTCCAAGGAGCTGCCCCGACGTTCGCCTCATCTATCGCACCACCTCAATCCCCACAGCGCCGTCTTGACCTGCCCCACCGAAACCGTAGCACCCTCACCAATTCCTCCGATGAAGCCGAGGCCAACTCGGCGCCACCAAGGAGGTTCTGCACTCACCGCTGCATTTTATCTTTTATTTGATCTCACGGGGCTTCCGGTGCTCCATACCGAGCAGACATGGCGTGTCTCCATCGACGGCGCCGTCTCCGGCCACATTATCCACGTCGTCTCTCCCCCATGTCGTTGCTTCCTCGGCGGCGACTTCCACAACTGCACTAGCTGCAGCTGCTCTGGCTCTCGCTCGCGCTGCGGCTCTGTTCTTGCTGTCGGTCACGCTGCTGCACTGCTCCTGCTTTCGTTCGTGCTATTTCTCTGCTCTTGCTCTCGCTTGCGCTGCTGCTGCTGCTGCATGACCTCCGGAAGCTACAGGAGTTGCTGCTTTAGCACTCACTCGCGATGCTACTGCACGACTTGCTCTCTGCTAGTGCATTCCCTGCTCGAGCGTCTGCTGATTTAGATCACTGTTTCTCTGCTACTAGTGCCCGAACACCCTAAACATCTATTGCAATGCTCTGTTACTACTTCAATCAGTTTCGACAGTAAAATTCAGTTTTGACTGTGAAGTTCATTTTCTTCAGTTAAGTTCAGAGTGAACAGTACTTGCAGCATCTGTCGGAGCGGCCGTGGCGCGGCTGATGCGTTTTACATCTAGCACTTTTTGGTGATGTATTTTACATCATCTATTGCAGATGATATTAGGGTCCCACTTCAGATTAACGTTGCCTGTCTTTTCATGCTTCAGCCTCGTCATCGTACACCTTAGCGGAGCTGCTCCAACGACGGAACCGTCCATCACAGCGGAGCAGTACCCTCGGCGCTGTTTCCAGAGGCCTCGGATCTTCTTCCCCGCCTCCGACAGTCACACCAGCATCATCACCATCCTCCACGTCCAACCCAATGATGCTGAGGTCCACAAGGCTATGCCAAAGAGGTTGTACACTCATCGCATCACTTTGTTTCTCCATTCCTCTGTTCTTCCAATTCATGTGAGCCAAACACCCAGGTTGACTGAAATCCTATGTTTCCAAATGCTCTGTTTTGCCCGTGCATTCCTATCCTATTCCTGTGTTTTTCCTGTCCCTGCGTTTATAGAATCCTCCAATTCTAAGGAGCCCTTACATATTTACTTCATTTTCAGATAGGCGTCAAAGAAAACTCTGTGTGTTATGTCCTGCTCCTGTCGTGCCGTCATCCACCCCACCTGAGGTGCACCATCGACAGAAGCGTTCACTGCAGCAAAGATCCCCCCTACAGACTTCCTTTTGCCACCTCAGATCATCTTCCCCGTTGCCGGTAGCCACGCCAACTGCATTACCATCACCGACTGAGCAGATGAACCTGAGGACTACACAGTTCCGGAAGAGAGGTCACAATCTTTCGTGTTTGCTTACGTTATACATCAGTTATTATTACCTGCTACTTTATCGTTCAATCTTGAGTTTTGAATTGCCCATGGGTCTCATATCGAGCCAACAACGAATAGTATCTGTCTACTATTTGGTTCATCTGGGGTCTTCTATGTGGTTCATGTTGGGTGGGCAACAAACAATAGATGATCCATTGTCTATCTTTTTAAACTGAAGCTATAATCTACCTGCTATCATTAGTTTTGGATCCATCCACTCGTTTGCTACCATCAGTCTTAATTTTTGCATGCACCCCTTAGGCCTTACAAAATCTAACTATTTTTTTATTATGCATGTCAGATATTTTACACAATCCTACTGAACATGTAGAGAAAAAGAGAAGACCGTTGTGTGCGAATATAATGTCATGCAGACGCCACTCCATGGTGGGCGAAGTGCCCCCCCTCCTGCATTTCCAGATTGTATTCCAGAGGAAGATAACTGTTTAGATGGAGATTCAGAAGGAGCCAACCACGCCTGTTTACCACCTGAGGTGTTTGCTCTAACTTGGCATGCTAATGTTGGTCATATCATGCATATGGCGCCTTGCATTGCTTACATTATACATCTTATATGTCATCAGCTTAGTTTAGATTTGCTTTGTGTGAATGCCACCTGTTTGGTTTCTATATCATACTCCCACCATTCCTAAATATTTGTCTTTTCAGAGATTTCAACAAGTGACTACATACGGAACAAAATGAGTGAATCTACACTCTAAAATATGTTTATATACATCCGCATGTGGTAGTCCATTGGAAATCTCTAAAAAGACAAATATTTAGGAATGGAGGGAGTGTATGGGAATTATGTAATGCCATCTTCTTTAGCCAGGCATCATATACGTGAATCATGCAATGCCATCCTATTTAGCCAGTCATCGTATATGTGAATTGTATCGTGCCATATTTTTTCCATAATGTATTCCATTTGTCAACAATGTTTATACATTCATCTACTCTTCCTGTGCATCAGCCATTTGAGTCAGTCATGGGAAAATCTGGAGTGAAAACAAGGTCTTCTGAGCAGTCAGTGCTACCTGTCGATGCAGATTTCTTGCTGGTTACAGATAGCTCCTCAGAGGAGGATTCAGAGAGAGATGACTTGTAACCCACAAGTATAGGGGATCGCAACAGTTTTCGATAAGTAAGAGTGTCGAACCCAACGAGGAGCTAAAGGTAGAAAAAATATTCCCTCAAGTTCTATCGACCATCGATACAACTCTACGCACGCTTGACGTTCGCTTTACCTAGAACAAGTATGAAACTAGAAGTACTTTGTAGGTGTTGTTGGATAGGTTTGCAAGATAATAAAGAGTACGTAAATAGAAAGTAGGGGGCTGTTTAGATAAAGAAACAATAAAGTAAATATAGCGAGTGTGGAAAAGTGGTGGTAGGAGTTGTGGAATTTCCCCTAAGCAATTGACCACTTTACTAGACCGATAACAAGTATTATGTGGGAGAGGCCACTTCTAGCATGTCATCCCTGACTTGGAATTCTATGCACTTATGATTGGAACTATTAGCAAGAATTCGCAACTACTAATGTTCATTAAGGTAAAACCCAACCATAGCATTAAGATATATTGGTCCCCCTTCAATCCCGTATGCATCAATTTTTATGCTAGGTTGAAGCTTCTATCACTCTTGCCCTCCAATACATAGTCCTATCAACATACAACTAACCCTAGGGTGTGATCCACGCACGCAATCATATGATGGGCAACAAAGGACAGCAACATAACCACAAGAAAATTAAATCAATCATAGCAATTCATCAACCACCGATAGGACAACGAAAATCTACTCAGACATCATAGGATGGCAACACATCATTGGATAGTAATATGAAGAATAAAGCACCATGTTCAAGTAGAGGGTACAATGGGTTGCGGGAGAGTGGACCGCTGTAGATAGAGGGGGAAGGTGATGGAGATGTTGGTGAAGATGGCGGAGGTGTTGGTGTAGATCGCAGTGATGATGATGGCCCCCGGTGGCACTCCGGTGCCACCGGAAGCGAGGGGGAGAGAGCCCCCCTCCTTCTTCTTCCTCCTTGACCTCCTCCCTAGATGGGAGAAGGTTTCCCCTCTGGTCCATGGCCTCCATGGCACGGGAGGGGCGAGAGCCCCTCCGAGATTGGATCTGTCTATCTGTCTCTCTCTGTTTCTGCGTTCTCAGATTCTTCCCTTTCACCATTTCTTATATTCCCGGAGATCCGTAACTCCGATTGGGCTGAAATTTTAAGACGATCTCTATCCAGAAATTAGCTTTCTTGCAGCGAAAGAAGGGCACCAACCGCCTTACGGGTGGCCCACGAGGGTCAGGGGCGCGCCTAGGGGGGCAGGCGTGTCCCCTTGCCTCGTGGCCACCTCGGGCACCGTCTCGCGTGAATTTTTCTTCTGAAAAATCATATATATTTCAAAAAAAATCTCCGTCAGTTTTTATTCCGTTTGGACTCCATTTGATATGGATATTCTGCGAAACAAAAAACATGCAACAAACAGGAACTGGCATTGGGCACTGGATCAATATGTTAATCCCAAAAATAGTATAAAAAGTTGCCAAAAAGTATATGAGAGTTGTAGAATATTGGCATGGAACCATCAAAAATTATAGATAGGACAGAGACGTATCAGCATCCCCAAGCTTAATTCCTGCTCGTCCTCGAGTAGGTAAATGATAAAAAAGATAATTTTTGATGTGGAGTGCTACCTAGCATAATCTTGATCACATATCTAATCATGGTATGAATATTAAGATACGAGTGATTCAAAGCAATAGTCTATCATTTGACATAAAAACAATAATACTTCAAGCCTACTAATAAAGCAATCATGTCTTTTCAAAATAACATGGCCGAAGAAAGTTATCCCTACAAAATCATATAGTCTGGCTATGCTCCATATTCACCACACAAAATATTTAAATCATGCACAACCCCGATGACAAGCCAAGCAATTGTTTCATACTTTTGACGTTCTCAAACCTTTTCAACTTTCACGCAATACATAAGCGTGAGCCATGGACATAGCACTATAGGTGGAATAGAATGGTGGTTGTGAAGAAGACAAAAAGGGGAAGATAGTCTCACATTGACTAGGCGTATCAATGGGCTATGGATATGCCCATCAATAGATATCAATGTGAGTGAGTAGGGATTGCCATGCAACGGATGCACTAGAGCTATAAGTGTATGAAAGCTCAAACTGAAACTAAGTGGGTGTGCATCCAACTTGCTTGCTCATGAAGACCTCGGGCGTTTGAGGAAGCCCATCATCGGAATATACAAGCCAAGTTCTATAATGAAAATTCCCACTAGTATATGAAAGTGATAACTCAAGAGACTCTCTATATGAAGAACATGGTGCTACTTTGAAGCACACGTGTGGAAAAAGGATAGTAGCACTGCCCCTTCTCTCTTTTTCTCTCATTTTTTTATTTTTTTGGTGGGCTTCTTTGGCCTTTTTTTATTTGGGCTTTTATTTTTTGTAAAGTCCGGAGTCTCATCCCGATATGGGGGAATCATAGTCTCCATCATCCTTTCCTCACTGGGGCAATGCTCTAATAATGATGATCATCACACTTTTATTTACTCACAACTCAATATTACAACTCAATTTCTAGAACAAAGTATGACTCTATATGGATGCCTCCGGCGGTGTACCGGGATGTGCAATGATCTAGCGTAGCAATGACATCATGAAAACATCATGCTAGCTATCTTACGATCATGCAAAGCAATATGACAATGAATGCTCAAGTAATGTATATGATGATGATGGAAGTTGCATGGCAATATATCTCGGAATGGCTATGGAAATGCCATGATAGGTAGGTATGGTGGCTGTTTTGAGGAAGATATATGGTGGGTTTAAGGTACCGACGAAAGTTGCATGGTATTAGAGAGGCTAGCAATGGTGGAAGGGTGAGAGTGCGTATAATCCATGGACTCAACATTAGTCATAAAGAACTCACATACTTATTGCAAAAGTCTATTAGTAATCGAAACAAAGTACTACGCGCATGCTCCTAAGGGGATAGATTGGTAGGAAAAGACCATCGCTCGTCCCCGACCGCCACTCATAAGGAAGACAATCAATAAATAAATCATGCTCCGACTTCGTTACATAACGGTTCACCATACATGCATGCTACGGGAATCACAAACTTCAACACAAGTATTTCTACAATCCACAACTACCCACTAGCATGACTCTAATATCACCATCTCTATATCGCAAAAATATTGCAAGGAATCAAACATATCATATTCAGTGATCTACAAGTTTCATGTAGGATTTTATGACTAACCATGTGAATGACCAGTTCCTGTCATCTCTCTAAATAGATATAAGTGAAGCAAGAGAGTTTAATTCTTTCTACAAAAGATATGCCCACGCTCTAACAAATATAAGTGAAGCAAAAGAGCATTCTACAAATGGCGGTTGTCTATGTAAAGAGAAACATGCAATCCAAACTTCAAATGATATAAGTGAAGCACATGAAGCATTCTATAAAGCCATACTCAAAAGATATAAGTGAAGTGCAAAGAGCATTCTATAAATTAACCAAGGTCTATCTCATACCAGCATGGTGCATAAAATAAAAATGAAAACTAAATGCAAAAGACGCTCCAAGATTGCACATATAGCATGAACGAAACGAATCCGAAAACATACCGATACTTGTTGAAGAAAGAGGGGATGCCTTCCGGGGCATCCTCAAGCTTAGACACTTGAGTCTCCTTGAATATTTATGTGGGGTGCCTCGGGCATCCCCAAGCTTGAGCTCTTGCCTCTCTTCCTTCTTCTCACATCGAGACCTTCTCGATCATCGAACACTTCATCCACACAAAACTTCAACAGAAAACTCGGTAAGACCCGTTAGTATAATAAAGCAAATCACTACTCTAAGTACTATTGCAAACCAATTCATATTTTGTTTTTGCATTGTGTCTACTGTAATATAACTTTTTCATGGCTTAATCCACTAATATGAATCGATAGTTTCATCAAAACAAGCAAACTATGCATCAAAAATAGAATCTGTCTAAAACAGAACAGTCTGTAATAATCTGAACATTCACCATACGTATGATACTTGAATTTTTTTTACCAAAATTAGGAAAAATAAACAATTTGTATAGGAAGACAGTGCAAAAAGAATCAGAACCAGTTGACGTTCCAGCAAAACATGTAAAATCGCGCACTACAGCCAAAGTTTCTGTCCTGCACCATACAAACCATCAAGCAAATGTAAACATCCTAAAGGCAAACCTTTGCACATTATTTTTATAATAATATGGAATTGTACATGGGGATAATTATTTTTATTGAAAAGTTTCTGTAATCAAGATTCACAAAGTTTCCATGAGCATGAACAAAGTTCAAGGCTAGCTCCAACTTCAACAATGCTTGTTTTTGTCACTTTCGCTTTTCTTTTTGAAAAAGTTTTGGCTTACCCTCTTTATTTTTGTTGTTTTTAAACTATATAAAAGCACTCAACAGAAATAAATGACTCTCTAAAACTTCCGGGTTGTCTCCCTGGCAGCGCTTTCTTTAAAGCCATTAAGCTAGGCATATAGTGCTCAAGTAATGGATCCACCCGGATCCCAACGTATATCAAAGCCAATTTTAATTAACAATGATTTGTAATTTAGTGGTGAGCACAAGGTAACATATATCATGTAATGACAAAGTCTAACTCTCTTCCTATGCATCGGCATGTCATAAAAGAACAATTCATGCACACATGGTAAAGGCCAATGCATAGTATAAACAATTTCTTGCAATTTTATCATATTGGAAACATAGAGAGGTGGAGATATAGTTCCTCTCTCATAATAATTGCAAGTAGGAGCAGAAAGCACATGCATATTATATTCATCAAAATCATCATGTGTAGTAGTAAAAGGCAACCCATCAATATAATCCTTAATAAGTGCAAACTTCTCCGATATAGTGTAGTCGGGGGAATTCAAAAAGATAATAGGACTATCATGCGTGGGTGCAATAGCAAAAATTTCATGTTTAACATAAGGAACTATAGCAAGTTTATCTCCATAAGCATAATTCATATTGGCATCTTGGCCACAAGCATCATCAAAAAGGGATATTTCAAGAGAATCAAGGGGATCATAACAATCATCATAGCAATCATCCTTCGGTAAGCACGAAGGGAAATTAAACAATGTATGAGTTGAAGAGTTACTCTCATTAGAAGGTGGGCACGGGTAGCTAATCCGCTCTTCCTCCTTTTGTTCTTCGCTCTCCTCATCATCTTTTTCATCCAATGAGCTCACAGTTTCATCAATTTCTTCTTCCATAGACTCCTGCAAAATATTAGTCTCTTCTTGGACAGCGGAGACTTTCTCAATAAGTGCATTAATATCGTAATTGTATTCATAATTATCATAACAATATTTAAGGATAGCTAAATTTTCAGGTCTATAAACCGAATCATCAAAATCTTCAAACTCTTTAAACATAGATTCAATTTCATAAGCACCCATAAAAGCAACAAATTCTTCTATTTGTTCCACATCATAGTAATCATATATACCATTAGCATAAGAAGCTAAGGTTTTATTATCATTAAATTCGCATAAAAAGGGAAGGTGTGGAGCCTTCATCCTCGAGCAACAAGTATAATCATATCTCAAGCATAGTTGCCTAGCATACCAATTCAATATATGAATTTGATCCCATAATAGTTTCCCTTTTTGTGTCAAGCGGTAATCCCTAAAGTATTCACGTTGATCCAACGTTACTCCCATTACATAATTGAATGGGGTTTTCTCAGGATTATTAAAGTAGTACATAATATTTTTCACATAACCAGCATCGAGGGTTTTAGGAGGTTCCCCATCTCCATGAGTAGCAAGTACACCTAATTTTTTGGTATTTCGTGTTCCATATCCATAACTAAAGATAAAGAACAACTAATAACAGCAAAAAAATTACTTAGTGATAAAGCAAACAAGCACACACAAGAATATTCACCCCACGCTATTGCTCCCCGGCAACGGCGCTAGAAAAAGGTCTTGATAACCCACAAGTATAGGGGATCGCAACAGTTTTCGATAAGTAAGAGTGTCGAACCCAATGAGGAGCTAAAGGTAGAACAAATATTCCCTCAAGTTCTATCGACCACCGATACAACTCTACGCACGCTTGACGTTCGCTTTACCTAGAACAAGTATGAAACTAGAAGTACTTTGTAGGTGTTGTTGGGTAGGTTTGAAAGATAATAAAGAGTACGTAAATAAAAAGTAGGGGCTGTTTAGATAAACAAACAATAAAGTAAATATAGCGAGTGTGGAAAAGTGGTGGTAGGATTTGTGGAATTTCCCCTAAGCAATTGACTACTTTACTAGACCGATAGCAAGTATTATGTGGGAGAGGCCACTGCTAGCATGTCATCCCTGACTTGGAATTCTATGCACTTATGATTGGAACTATTAGCAAGCATCCGCAACTACTAATGTTCATTAAGGTAAAACCCAACCATAGCATTAAGATATATTGGTCCCCCTTCAATCCCGTATGCATCAATTTCTATGCTAGGTTGAAGCTTCTACCACTCTTGCCCTCCAATACATAGTCCTATCAACATACAACTAACCCTAGGGTGTGATCCACGCGTGCAATCATATGATGGGCACCAAAGGACAACAACATAACCACAAGAAAATTAAATCAATTATAGCAATTCATCAACCACCGATAGGACAACAAAAATCTACTCAGACATCATAGGATGGCAACACATCATTGGATAATAATATGAAGCATAAAGCACCATGTTCAAGTAGAGGGTACAACGGGTTGCGGGAGAGTGACCGCTGTAGATAGAGGGGGAAGGTGATGGAGATGTTGGTAAAGATGGCGGAGGTGTTGGTGTAGATCGCGGTGATGATGATGGCCCCCGGTGGCACTCCGGTGCCACCGAAAGCGAGGGGGAGAGAGCCCCCCTCCTTCTTCTTCTTCGTTGACCTCCTCCCTAGATGGGAGAAGGGTTTCCCCTCTGGTCCATGGCCTCCATGGCACTGGAGGGGCGAGAGCCCCTCCGAGATTGGATCTGTCTCTCTGTCTCTCTCAGTTTCTGCGTTCTCAGATTCTTCCCTTTCACCATTTCTTATATTCCCGGAGATCCCTAACTCCGATTGGGCTAAAATTTTAACACGATCTCTATCGTAAAATTAGCTTTCTTGCAGCGAGAGAAGGGCCCCAACCGCGTTACGGGTGGCCCACGAGGGTCAGGGGCACGCCCAGGGGGGCAGGCGCGCCCCCTGCCTCGTGGCCACCTCGGGCACCGTGTTGCGTGGATTTTTCTTCCCAAAAATCATATATATTCCAAAAAAAATCTCTATTAGTTTTTATTCTGTTTGGACTCCGTTTGATATGGATATTCTGCGAAACAAAAAACATGCAACAAACAGGAACTGGCACTATGCACTGGATCAATATGTTAGTCCCAAAAATAGTATAAAAAGTTGCCAAAAGTATATGAAAGTTGTATAATATTGGCATGGAACAATCAAAAATTATAGATACGACGGAGACGTATCAATGACCAGTCGTATCCGCCCCCCCCGAGGTGCATGCTCTAACTTGGCTGGGTTATATTGCTCATATCATGCATATGGTGTCTTGCATTGCCATGCCATCTGCTTAGATTAGACATGCTTTGTGTGAATGCCTTCTGTTTGCTTTCTATATCAGTTATGTGAATTATGCAATGCCATGTTTTTCAGCCAGCTATCATATATGTGAATTATGCACCACCATGGAGCCAGGCATCATATATGTGAATTATCTCATGCCATCTTTTTTTTCATTACGTATTCCATTTGTCGACAATCTGTGTATATTGAACTACTCTTCATGTGTATCAGCCATTTGAGCCGGTTATGGAAAAATCTGTAGTGAAAACAAGGTCTTCAGAGCAGGCAATGGTACCTGTTGAAGAATATATCTCGATGGTTATAGGGAGCTCCTCAGAGGAGGATTCAGAGACAGATGACCAGTCCTATATCCCACCTGAGGTGTATGCTCTAAGTTGCAATGTTTATATTTCTCATATGATGCATATGGTGTCTTGCATTGCTTAGTTTAGACATCATATGCACAATATTGAATTCTATCTGCTTAGTTTAGAGATCATACATGCGAGTGCCAACTGCTTAGTATATGAATCAATTATGTCAATTATATCATGCCATCATGTATACTTAGACAACATGTATGTGAATTATTTCATCCCAACCTATTTTAGAAAGACATCATATAGTTTTGTCATGTCATCCTGTTTAGGTACTCATCATATGTTGAATTATGCCATTATATCCCGTTAAGTTATCCATCATATATCTACAACTGTGTCATGCTATCCTGTTTAGTTAGGCATCATATATGTGAAATTGTGTCATGCTGTCCTGTTTGGTTAGACAACATATATTTGAATTACCACATCTGTCTATCATACAATGTCTGTACGTTCAATTTCTTTTCTTGTTTATCGGCCATTTGAATTGGAGGGGGTGATGGCAGTATCTAAGGGAGCAAAAACCCGTTCTTCACAAAAGACAGTGCTACCCGTCGATGCAGATAGAACCATGGTTGTACTGGCCCACAAACTAGCCCCTCCACACATAATCGAGACTCTTCCAGATTGCACACTTACACCGTTGGGTAGAGAACCAACTACAACCCATCTAATCGCAACCCCAGCGAAGAGTAACCCACTTATAGTTGACAAAGCACCATGTCCAGCACAGAGTACCCCCACACGAGCAGTTTGTAAAGCTACTGCAGTGCCCAAAGCACGAAGACCACCACAGCTAACCCAAACTCAACGTTTAAAGCAGAAGAGCAACTGTTCTCAGGTCAGATTCCGTAGCTATGGTCCATACTCCTTTGCTGTTGCATCACTGTATTTACTCATACCAACTACTTTCGAATTTGAAGGATCCAATTGAAACTCCAATGGCGCAACAGGTATGTTTTAAACCTATTTCTTTAACTGGATTGCAGTTCTAACTTCTTGCTCTATGTTGATTTCAGTTTAAGTTGTATAAACAGTTATGTTCTCATGTGATGCACATTACAAGTGTTGCCAATGCGGTGTAGTTTCTCACACTTATATTCTGTCTATGCTGCCGTGTCTTAAAAATATATGAGTTGAACTGTGTCTCTATCTTGATTAGGGAACATAAACTAGAATGATATGGACAATACAGTGACCATAGTACATAGATATATGTTTGTTTCATCCTGTTATCATGTCCACCTTACTACTGAACCGGTTTATCAAAATGAGTTTCATATACTACAAGCTAAACATGTGATGTGTCTGCTTGTTTCTCTTGTAGTATGCAAAAAGAATATTGGAGAAGAGCACCCCACTATGCAATGGTAGAGAAAGTAATGCAGATAAGGTTCAAGATAGTGAGACAACCCTGTTGGTCTCCAAGAAAGGTGATAAAAACGATCTTGTAGACAGTGAGAAAACCCCACGGTCCTGCGTTGATGTAGTGTTCGAGTTACTGGCCAGTACCGCTGGCACAAGCTCTTTGAACTCGCCGCCTGAATCACTTCGGCTTCTTCAGTCTCAGCTACAAGCTGAAAGGCATCAGTCAGCTGTGCTGCGGCAAGAAGCCGAAGGACTGAGGAAGTCCCTGCAGAATTCAGATGCGTACTTTCTTGTGCAATAGCAAGCGCTGGAGGATTTAAGCGCCAAACAAGAGAAAGTTAATAAGCTTGCTAAGCATCTTGCCAGCATTATGGGTACCCAGGATATTGTTTCTTGAACTCTTCTGAAGTGGTTTCAGTTCTGGACTTGTTTTGCTGCGGCGTTTATATGCTGCTTTGTTCCCTATATTTGCACTGATGGTGAACTTTGATGCCCAATGGATGTAATATGTGTAATAGCCGTGATAGCCTAGCATAAGTTGCTTGCTTATTTATTTCCTTGTTGTCTTGTTTATTTGTTTTCTTGTAGTCAGTGCAGTATGGACACTGGGCCTCGTACGGGCCATAGAAACAGTGGGCCTTCTATGGGCCGTAGAAACAATAGGCCTTCTACGGGCCGTAGAAACAATGGGCCTTCTACGGGCCGTAGAAACAATGGGCCTTCTACGGGTCGTATCATCAATGGGCCTTATACGGGCCGTATGATCGATTGGCCAAACATGGGTCAATAACAGGCCGCATTATGGCCGTAAACGGGCTAGAGTTGGAATCGTCCGTTCATGGGCCGACCATAACGGGCCATCGTTAATAGGTCGTATTTGATGATGCTATGAAAACGGCCCAACGTATTAATGGACCACAAACGGGCCGACTGTAACCACGGGCTGAATTTGGCCCACAAGCAGAAAATGATAGTAACGGGCCGTAAGTAAACGAATGCTGGAAATGAGCCCAAGAATAAATGGGCTCTAAGAAGGCCGAAAGATAACATGGGCTGGAAACAGCCCAATGGAATAACAGGCCGTTAATGGGTATAAAGTGATACACTATTCATTACAGGCCAGTTTCACCATGGACCGTTAATGGGTGTAAAGTGATACACTGTTCATTACGGGTCAGTTTCACCACAGGCCGTTAATAGGCCAAGAGTTACATAGGGCATCATATGGGCCGAAGGACGTCATGGGCCATACATGGGCCAAAAGTGAAAACGGGCTGGAATCATATTGGATGGCCCAGATGACGCTACTGGGCCTAATTCGGATAGGGCGTAACGGGCCTTGGGTTAGCGGGCTGTAAATGGGCTATATGCGAAGAGGCCGTTAACAGGCTTTCCATGGGCCAGCCCGCCACCTTTTGACCAAGTCAAATGGGCCGGCCTTTTCACAAGAATTGTTCTCTGTTGGGCCGTGCCATGTGTCGACATATCATATGCGCCTTCTGTCCAATGGGTGGATGACATCTGTCCCAACGATGAGCCGACACATGTTTCCTCCAGCCAATGATGATTTTACACGTGGAAAATCCCCATTGGTCGGGGCTGTTAAAGGGTTATTGTTGGAGAACGTAGCAATAATTCAAAATTTTCTACATATCACCAAGATCAATCTATGGAGTCATCTAGCAACGAGGGAGGAGTGGATCTACATACCCTTGTAGATCGCGCGCGGAAGCGTTCAAGAGAACGGGGTTGATGGAGTCGTACTCGTCGTGATCCAAATCACCGATGATCCTAGCGCCGAACGGACGGCACCTCCGCGTTCAACACACGTACGGAGCAGCGACGTCTCCTCCTTCTTGATCCAGCAAGGGGGGAGGAGAGGTTGATGGAGATCCAGCAGCACGACGGCGTGGTGGTGGAAGTAGCGGGATTCCAACAGGGCTTCGCCAAGCGCTGCGGGAGGAGGGAGATGTGTCATGGGAGGAAGAGGGAGGCGCCAGGGCTTAGGTGTTGCTTCCCTCCCTTCCCCCCACTATATATAGGGACAAGGGAGAGGGGGGGGGGCGCAGCCTTGGCCCTTCCTCCAAGGAAGGGTGCGGCCAGGGAGGAGTCCATCCTCCCCAAGGCACCTAGGAGGTGCCTTCCCCCTTTAGGACTCTTTCTTTCCCTTATCTCTTGGCGCATGGGCCTCTTGGGGCTGGTGCCCTTGGCCCATATAGGCCAAGGTGCACACCCCTACAGCCCATGTGGCCCCCGGGGCAGGTGGACCCCCTTGGTGGACCCCCCAGTACTAGGAAAAGGCCTACTAATGGCGCACCTAATTTGGCCATTAATGGCGCATTAGTGGTGCGCCATTAGTGCCACACCATCAGTATATTTTACTAATGGCGCACCACTGGTGCGCCATTAGTATCTGGTATACTAATGGCGCACCTCAGATGCGCCATTAGTATATACAACAGTGCGCCATTAGTATGCCTCCCAGGGGGCCATGTACACCCAGGTGCTTTGGCATACTAATGGCGCACAACAACAGGATGCGCCATTAGTAACTTCGGCATACTAATGGCGCACTGTTTAATGATGCGCCATTAGTATCCTTTGGCATACTAATGGCGCACTATGATGTGATGCGCCATTAGTATGAATATTAGTTTTTTTTTTAATTTTTTAATTTTCTGTTTTTTGCACAGGTTACAAAATGTATAATTGGACAAAATATAGACAGCACACATCAACAACAGATTCATCGAATACAATAGAAGATTAGTCTCTGAATACAATTCATCATTTTAGTCTCCGAATACAATTCATCATATTAGTCTCCGAATTGAAAAGACCGAACAAAGATAGAACATTATACTACAAGTCTCGAGACCGCGAGTTTGTCTTCACATTACAAGTCGATATCGATCATCTAAACTACCATCACATAGAAGAGAGCTGCGGTCATCACGATGAGCATCATCACGATGAAACTCGTCTTCATCCGGTTCCTCCAACGCTCCCTCCCCTCTCCCGCTAGATAGCGGGCGTATCTAGATTCGGCCTCGGCCCTAGTGGCGTACCCTTTGTAACTGTTACCGCTGAATCGGTGAACCTGTCTCCGACACTCCTCCCAGTCGTTGTAGACTCCGGGAACCTTACCCTTGTACACGACATACCACGGCATCGCTATGCAGTAGCCAAATGAAACGTTAGTACCAATTCACAGACAATACATAAGCAATATATAAGTATGCAACAGAACGATCGGAAGAGAAAAGCAAGACATTAATAGCATCGATTACATCTAAGTTGAACGACTCTCGAAACCAAAGAGACATACTACAAGTTCATTAAAGTTTAATTACAACATGAGCCAATCGATGTTTCAGAACTAGACACAGCATCACTGCTTTCGACTCGACTCAAGGGACCGGAGCGTGGATGAAGCCGCCGTCTATCGTGGGAGTCATGAAACAACGGGCGTTGTCAGCCTGCATTTGTAGGATTGTGTCGATGTCACTGTTGGACGGTTGATTTCTGATGTAGAACTGCCCCGAGGTACGAAGGACATCTTGATGGATGATTTCCGCAAACTCCAACTGGATGCGAAAGAATTCTTGTCTGATGTCCGCGTCCTGGATTGCCGACACGCTCGCGGCCCAATCTTTGAGTCTACTCGGTAGCAGAAGTTGATGATGGTCCCGTACGATCGCCCGCATGTGATGGATGGCGTAGTATGTTGGAAATATGCCCTAGAGGCAATAATAAAAGTATTATTATTATATTTCTTTGTTCATGATAATTGTCTTTATTCATGCTATAACTGTATTATCCGGAAATCGTAATACACGTGTGAATACATAGACCATAATATGTCCCTAGTAAGCCTCTAGTTGACTAGCTCGTTGATCAACAGATAGTCATGGTTTCCTGGCTATGGACATTGGATGTCATTGATAACGGGATCACATCATTAGGAGAATGATGTGATGGACAAGACCTAATCCTAAGCATAGCACAAGATCGTGTAGTTCGTTTGCTAGAGCTTTTCCAATGTCAAGTACCTTTTCCTTTGACCATGAGATCGTGTAACTCCCGGATATCGTAAGAGTGCTTTGGGTGTATCAAACGTCACAACGTAACTGGGTGACTATAAAGGTGCACTACAGGTATTTCCGAAAGTGTCTGTTGGGTTGACACGGATCGAGACTGGGATTTGTCACTCCATATAACGGAGAGGTATCACTAGGCCCACTCGGTAATGCATCATCATTATGAGCTCAAGGTGACCAAGTGGTTGATCACGGGATCATGCATTACGGTACGAGTAAAGTGACTTGCCGGTAACGAGACTGAACAAGGTATTGGGATACCGACGATCGAGTCTCGGGCAAGTAACATACCGATTGACAAAGGGAATTGTATACGGGGTTGTTTAATCCTCGACATCGTGGTTCATCCGATGAGATCATCATGGAGCATGTGGGAGCCAACATGGGTATCCAGATCCCGCTGTTGGTTATTGACCGGAGAGTCATCCCGGTCATGTATGCATGTCTCCCGAACCCGTAGGGTCTACACACTTAAGGTTCGGTGACGCTAGGGTTGTGAAGATATGTATATGCAGTAACCCGAATGTTGTTCGGAGTCCCGGATGAGATCCCGGACGTCACGAGGAGTTCCGGAATGGTCCGGAGGTAAAGAATTATATATAGGAAGTGCTGTTTCGGCCATCGGGACAAGTTTCGGGGTTATCGGTATTGTACCGGGACCACCGGAGGGGTCCCGGGGGCCCACCAGGTGGGGCCACCTGTCCCGGGGGGCCACATGGGCTGTAGGGGGTGCGTCTTGGCCTAGATGGGCCAAGGGCACCAGCCCCAAAAGCCCATGCGCCTAGGGTTCCACTTAAGGGAAGAGTCCCAATGGTGGAAGGCACCTCTAGGTGCCTTGGGGGGGAGGGAAACCTCCCCTTGGCTGCCGCACCTAGGAGATTGGATCTCCTAGGCTGGCGCACCCCCCCCCCTTGGCCCTCCTATATATAGTGGGGGAGAGGAGGGACTTCATACACGAGCCCCTGGCGCCTCCCTCTCTCCCCGTTACGTCTCTCCTTCGTAGTATAGGCGAAGCCCTGCTACTGTGACGCCCTGCATCCACCACCACGCCGTCGTGCTGCTGGATCTTCATCAACCTCTCCTTCCCCCTTGCTGGATCAAGAAGGAGGAGACGTCTCCCGTCCCGTACGTGTGTTGAACGCGGAGGTGCCGTCCGTTCGGCGCTTGGTCATCGGTGATTTGGATCACGTCGAGTACGCCTTCCTCATCCCCGTTCTTTGAACGCTTCCGCGCGTGATCTACAAAGGTATGTAGATGCATCCGATGACTCGTTGCTAGATGAACTCCTAGATGGATCTTGGTGAAACGAATAGGAAAAATTTTGTTTTCTGCAACGTTCCCCAACAGCGGCATCATGAGCTAGGTCTATGCATAGTTCTTCTTGCGCGAGTAGAACACAATTTGTTGTGGGCGTAGATTTGTCAACTTTCTTGCCGCTACTAGTCTTTTCTTGCTTCAGCGGTATTGTGGGATGAAGCGGCCCGGACCAACCTTACACGTACGCTTACGTGAGACCGGTTCCACCGACTAACATGCACTAGTTGCATAAGGTGGCTGGCGGGTGTCTGTCTCTCCCACTTTAGTTGGAGCGGATTCGATGAACAGGGTCCTTATGAAGGGTAAATAGAAGTTGACAAATCACGTTGTGGCTTTAACGTAGGTAAGAAGACGTTCTTACTAGAACCCTAATTCAGCCACGTAAAACTTGCAACAACAATTAGAGGACGTCTAACTTGTTTTTGCAGCAAGTGGTTTGTGATATGATATGGCCAAAGTTGTGATGAATGATGAATGATCTATATGTGATGTATGAGATGTTCATGCTATTGTAATAGGAATCACGACTTGCATGTCGATGAGTATGACAACCGGCAGGAGCCATAGGAGTTGTCTTTATTCTTTTATATGACCTGCGAGTCATTGAGAAACGCCATGTAAATTACTTTACTTTATTGCTAAACGCGTTAGCCATAGTAGTAGAAGTAATAGTTGGCGAGCAACTTCATGGAGACACGATGATGGAGATCATGATGATGGAGATCATGGTGTCAAGCCGGTGACAAGATGATCATGGAGCCCCAGATGGAGATCAAAGGAGTTATGTGATATTGGCCATATCATGTCACATTCATTATTTGATTGCATGTGATGTTTATCATGTTTTGCATCTTGTTTACTTAGAACGACGGTGGTAAATAAGATGATCCCTCATACTAATTTCAAGAAGTGTTCCCCCTAACTGTGCACCGTTGCGACAGTTCGCTGTTTCAAAACATCACATGATGATCGGGTGTTTTATTCAGACGTTCACATACAACGGGTGTAAGACAGATTTACACATGCAAACACTTAGGTTGACTTGACGAGCCTAGCATGTACAGACATGGCCTCGGAACACAGAAGACCGAAAGGTCGAGCATGAGTCGTATAGAAGATACGATCAACATGAAGATGTTCACCGATGTTGACTAGTCCGTCTCACATGATGATCGGACACGGCCTAGTCAACTCGGATCATGTAATACTTAGATGACTAGAGGGATGTCTAATCTAAGTGGGAGTTCATTAATAATTTGATTAGATGAACTTAATTATCATGAACTTAGTCTAAAATCTTTGCAATATGTCTTGTAGATCAAATGGCCAACGTAGTCCTCAACTTCAACGCGTTCCTAGAGAAAACCAAGCTGAAAGACGATGGCAGCAACTATACGGACTGGGTCCGGAACCTGAGGATCATCCTCATAGCTGCCAAGAAAGATTATGTCCTACAAGCACCGCTAGGTGAAGCTCCCGTCCCACAGAACCAAGACGTTATGAACGCTTGGCAGACACGTATTGACGACTACTCCCTTGTTCAGTGCGGCATGCTTTACAGCTTAGAGCCGGGGCTCCAAAAGCGTTTTGAGATACATGGAGCATATGAGATGTTCGAAGAGCTGAAAATGGTTTTTCAAGCTCATGCCCGGATCGAGAGATATGAAGTCTCCGATAAGTTCTTCAGCTGTAAGATGGAGGAAAATAGTTCTGTCAGTGAGCACATACTCACTATGTCTGGGTTACATAACCGCTTGTCTCAGCTAGGAGTTAATCTCCCGGATGATGCGGTCATTGACAGAATCCTCCAATCGCTTCCACCAAGCTACAAGAGCTTTGTGATGAACTTCAACATGCAGGGGATGCTAAAGACCATTCCTGAAGTATTTGCTATGCTGAAATCAGCAGAGGTAGAAGTCAAGAAGGAACATCAAGTGTTGATGATGAATAAAACCACTAAGTTCAAGAAGGGCAAGGGTAAAAAGAACTTCAAGAAGGACGGCAAGGAAGTTGCTGCGCCCGGCAATCAAGCTGTCGGGAAGAAGTCAAAGAATGGACCCAAGCCTGAGACAGAGTGCTTTTATTGCAAAGGGAAGGGTCACTGGAAGCGGAACTGCCCCAAATACTTAGCGGACAAGAAGGCCGGCAACACCAAAGGTATATTTGATATACATGTAATTGATGTGTACCTTACCAGTGCTCATAGTAACTCCTGGGTATTTGATACCGGTGCCGTTGCTCATATTTGTAACTCACATCAGGAGCTGCGGAATAAACGGAGACTGGCGAAGGACGAGGTGACGATGCGCGTCGGGAATGGTTCCAAGGTCGATGTGATCGCCGTCGGCACGCTACCTCTACATTTACCTACGGGATTAGTTATAAACCTCAATAATTGTTATTTAGTGCCATGTTTGAGCATGAACATTGTATCAGGATCTCGTTTAATACGAGATGGCTACTCATTTAAATCCGAGAATAATGGTTGTTCTATTTATATGAGAGATATGTTTTATGGTCATGCTCCGATAGTCAATGGTTTATTCTTAATGAATCTCGAGCGTATTACTACACATATTCATAGTGTGAGTACCAAAAGATGTAAGGTTGATAATGATAGTCCCACATACTTGTGGCACTGCCGCCTTGGTCACATAGGTGTCAAACACATGAAGAAGCTCCATGTAGATGGACTTTTAGAGTCTCTTGATTATGAATCATTTGACACGTGCGAACCATGCCTCATGGGAAAAATGACCAAGACTCCGTTCTCAGGAACAATGGAGCGAGCAACCAACTTATTGGAAATCATACATACTGATGTGTGCGGTCCAATGAGTGTTGAGGCTCGCGGTGGCTATCGTTATGTTCTCACCCTCACTGATGACTTGAGTAGATATGGGTATGTCTACTTAATGAAACACAAGTCTGAAACCTTTGAAAAGTTCAAGGAATTTCAGAGTGAGGTTGAGAATCAACGTGACAGGAAAATCAAGTTTCTACAATCAGATCGTGGAGGAGAATACTTGAGTCACGAATTTGGCACACACTTAAGAAAATGTGGAATAGTTTCGCAACTCACGCCGCCTGGAACACCTCAGTGTAACGGTGTGTCCGAACGTCGAGTACGCCTTCCTCATCCCCGTTCTTTGAACGCTTCCGCGCGTGATCTACAAAGGTATGTAGATGCATCCGATGACTCGTTGCTAGATGAACTCCTAGATGGATCTTGGTGAAACGAATAGGAAAATTTTTGTTTTCTGCAACGTTCCCCAACATAGTAGGCACCCTTCTGACCGCCAGGCGGCTGCTTGACCCAGCAGAACGTCGTATTGTGGGAGAACACGTGCTTGCCGTACTTACGAATAGGCCTGGTGAAGGTGCCTCCAGATTTGACGTAGCCGGGGAGAACATCATCAAGAACCTTCTTGACATTTGTGTAGTCTACGTTCGACTGACGGTCCGGGTCGAAATACGTGGCCATGGAATATTTGGGGCTTAGGAGGATGAGCGTGCAATGTGTGTCAGTGCAGAAAACACGGAATGTTAAAAGAAAAATGATCGAAATCTAAGAATTCATATGTTACGGGGCGGTTGAGGGGAGGACTTACTCGGGAAAGTAAGGCACGAGGAAGTTATCCTTATCTTGGTTTGCCAGAATGACGCCTTCGAGGTAAGAACTCGCGACTTGCCGGTCCCCAGCGCTGCCCAAGATCTTGGCACGCATGTAGAAGGGGTCGACTATCACGATGTCCGGGGTCTTGTCGCTAATGATCCGCATCTCCATACTCAGCGAAAATAGCCGAACGAAGGTGTAGTGCAGCGTATGAAGGTTCAACATAGCGTGGATGTCATCAAACCGCAGGACGATCATACCCCCTATGGAGTTATCCACAAAGCCCTTGCCCTCTGGCACCTTGGCCGCGAAAACCGGGTATGCCACATCCTTCTCTCCGAGACGCCGCTTCTCCAAAGAAAGAACACTGTCATGCAGACTCCGCATAGCACCGGTTGCAGCATCGAGCATATTTCTCGGTAGCATCGGCCTACCCGCCACATGCACCCTCCTCGAGATATCCTCAGGTGAAGGTGGCCCGTCCTGAGCACGGATCGTACTCGGTGCCGGCTGGCCCGCACCCTTGTTAGTCTTTCTTTTGCGTGCCTTCTTCTTCTCCTGTAATGGGACCGAGTTCTGCTCACAGACCGCCTTCTTGAGTGTGTTGGGGCTGATCATATTTCGCACCTCGCCTATCTGAGGCTCGGTGAAGTCGGCAGCTGGAGGCGTCTCCTGAGAGCTGAACTGCAGACGACGCCTGTTGCAACTTGGCTTCTCCGTGGTACCAGCTAGATCGCGCACGTCTTTTGTTGGGTTGGGTTCTTGAGAAGGAGGCCCCATGAAGTCGCCACCGTACCCATGATCGGCAAAGTACTGATCGACATTGGCAATGTATCGTCGTCGTCGTTCTGATCCTGTGCCATATGCATGTTTGGATCTAGTGGCATAGAGATGTCCGGCACCGTTGCGGCGGTCTTGCCATGGGGCCGACTTGGCGCCGGCACGACTGGCGGTGTTGTCTTTGGGGTGGTGTCCCCCGGCCCAAACGAATCTGGCTCTTCGGCCAAAGCAGGGGCCAGCTCAGGCAGGCGCTGAGGGTCATCACGTCATCATCGTCGTCCCCAACGGGTCGAATCGGAGGTAAAAACTCATCGCAGCCTAGCAGCACCCGAACCAGTTGAACCCTAAACAAGTTGGGTGGCATCTGGGTACTGTGGAACAAGGGGTTGCCAACGATTTTGCCCTTGGCGACATCGACCAACTCGTTGTTCATGAAGTGCAGGAGAGTGCACGGAACGTCGGCGGCGCCCTGCGAAAACATGTAGGGCGTCAGGGATGCCCAGTCAAAGGCAAGGAGATGAAGTCCTCGGCCGAGAGAGGCTTAATTAGTTACCGTGATGATGGCGTCGAGCTCAGCTAATGTCGAGGCACCGCCAACGGTGGGCGTGCAGTTGACGGAGGGGCCGCTTGCTGCAGAGGTGCCGGCCGACGTACACCCGGGTGCATTAAGCTCCCGTGCCGGCATCGGAGACACCAATGCCGCCTCCGCCAGAGACACCAATGGCCCCACCATCGCGTCCTGCGAGTTGCTGGCCATGAAGCTAGGAATCGGGGGCGGCCCCTGTTGGCTGCCCGCAATCCACGCACTAATCCCCTGGATCAAGGTAGGCACAATGGCGGTGATCGTCGCTCCGAGTTGTTGTTGCACTTGCTCTTGGACAATCTCCGGAATCCGCGCCACCTGTGCCCTGAGTTCTTGAACCTCGCGCGCCTGGCTTTCCGAGCTGGTCTTTTTCTCCTTTCGCCCACCAGTGTTATAGTATGACGACCATTTTGTCGACAAGCCTTTGCCGGCCATACGACTAGCTGACGTCGGCTTACTGAGCTTATCCTTGTTCTTCATTACATTCAACGCCCTATTTAGAGTGGTGTCCCAAGGGTTGCTCTTAGTCGACCCCGCGCTACTGCTTTCAGTCTCCTGCAGAAGGAATGTGAACCATTTAGAAATTTGGCTTCATTAATTAGAATGCAACCATATGGAGCTAATTATGCGGGGGTGTATTCCTTACCAGAACAAGCTCAAGCGCCCTGGTCTTCGGATCCGTGGTAAGCTCCTTTGTTTTCGGGTCCTTCTTGTACCGGGCCCTGACAAAGTTCCTGGTCTGCTTGTCACCGTATTTATCGAAGAGGGGCGGTAGGCCTTGCTCGGCACGGTCCGCCTCCTCCTTGTCCCATATAGGCTCCGCCACTCTGTAACCGCCGGGACCGAGTGTGTGTTCCCCTAAGTTCAGCTCCCGCATTTCTTTCCCCCACTTACTTGATTCGGAGTTTGCGGTGCTCGAGCAATTGATCTTGAAGTCGTTGTAGTCATCTTCGGTGATCGAAGGATTTTTCTCCTTGATCTTCTCATAACTCTCACCTTTCTCGATCATTCTCTTCACATTGCTTTTCCAAGTAGACAGGGCCTTGCTCATCTTCGTGAGGGCAGCATTGTTCACTTTATTCCCTTTGAGGCTTGTGTTTTCAAATTCAGCGGGGAACTTGTATCGTTTGTGCAGCTTCGTGAAGAGGAGGTTGCGCAAATTCCCTCGGTCAGGATGCCTCAGGTTCTCGGTGTTGATCGAGACGGTGCTCCGGAGAATGCACCCAAGCTGAAGCGAGTACCCCTTGACTATTCGTTCGGGCGCCGTTGGATTCCCGTCAGAGTCCACTTCAGTAACTTCCTCCTTGAGGGTGCGGAGCACGGTCGGGCGCCGGTCCTTCCGTTGCCTCTTCGGTTGGCTGCCATCTATGCGTGAGCCGCCATCATCAGTGGTGGCATCCTTGGCGGCACCATCAGTGGTGGCATCAGTGGGGTCATCCTCGGCGGTACCATCAGTGGTCTCAGGATTGGTGGGGAAGGCGGCGTCCTCATACAAGTGAGGTTGTTCCTCCATCTCCTGGGACAGCTCCCAGAATTTCTTGCCGCCCGAACCCCCGGCCTCATCGTTGTTGGCCATGTTTCTCTATAAATAGGAACAAAGTTTGGTCAAAAAGTTGGTTATTGTCAAGGAACAAGATCATGGTCTCATCATTTAGGGTTTGCCGACACCGAGGCATCCTAAAAGCTAAGCTTTTATCATTGAGGGTTTTTCGATGCCGAGGCACCCTAAAAGCCTAAGCTTTCATCATTTCGGTTTTTATCGACACCGAGGCACCCTAAAAGCCATGCATTAGTCACAAGTACGCCAGGGCACTTGATCCTACTTAATTAACTACTAAGATACCCCGGCCCATGCATTAGTCACAAGTACCCCATATGTACTATTTTTAGCAAAGTCATGCTAAAATTCACGGAAAATTTCAGCATGACCTTTGCTGAAAATAGGACATATGGAGTACCCGAATTTGCTGGAACGGAAGTTAATCGACATTCCAGCAAACTCAAGGGCCTCTCGGGTGGACAAGGCAAAAAAGGCCTCCATCACAACATGGAAAATACATTGGCATGTGAAAAAAGGCCTCCATTGCTTAGGATGCACTGCCACTGAAGCATTGGGTACAAGACTATTACATGAAAGTAAATGCAGCAGTTGAAGCAGAGATTGGTGTACAAGCAAGAACAGAGCAAGTTCTTCTTATCCTCTGCAATTATAATAGGAGCCAATCAAATGGATAAAAGGAGAATTGGTTCATTGCAGGCAAGACTGAGCTGAAACAATCAAGGGAAGTGATCAGCAATAGTACGAAGGCTGCAATGTGGTGTAAATATCCATGCCACTGCAATCTACAGCAGTGACCCTGCTTGATCTTTTGGTGCATTTGTTACCACATTCCATTTAACTTTTTACTGAAATGTGATTCAGAAACAATGCAGAGTTGCCTCTGTTTAGATGCAATGACCATCTAAGGTGTAATACGTATTTCGTGATTTACTTCATGAGTTAGACCAGAGATATGTTTTTCTTCTTCTATAAACTTGGTCAAACTTTACAGAAGCTGACTTAGAACAAAGCTAACACGTCTTGATTTCAGACATGAGGAACTAGATGATCGGGTTCACAGAAATGAAACAGGTAGACAACGCCATCATTTACGGCAAACATCACTTACACAGAAATGAACATGATAATTACTTGCACAGAAATGAACATGATAATTTTCTGGACATAATGTCAAGGCTCTGCTCTTGCTCAGGCTGCAGGAAATCCCCAGTCTAGATGCTACAGTTGATTTGATGTATTGAAAAGATATGAACATCTAAAATACCTAAATAAATACTCCCTCGGTAAACTAATATAGGACGTTTTAGAGACTTGTGTAGGGAGTACATACACTAGGGAAACACGGTTGAAGATTTATCAGCTGACGTTAATTTGGTATGGTATTTTCTCGCTAAACTTTGGTCATAGTTCACAAGGTTTGGCTCAGAAGTCAGAACAAAACTGACATGTCATGGAACGGACGGAGTAGATAGTTACATTCACAAAAATGAACCTAGTAAACAAATCATTTACGGTGAACAACGCCCCCCTCTTCACAAACTAGACAAAAAAGACATCAGTTTGAGCATGGCTACAAACTTGCAGCAGCAGCATAGAAACCCGGCGGCCAGCTGTCGACTCAGTTTGCGCTACAGATATATAGCTAAAATTTATCCACAACAAATAAAAAAACAAAATGGAGACCAACATGCCACATGACAATGCACGATCGAAATAATGAGGGAAAAGGCTAGATGCATATCCATCTAGGGTTGCTGCAGGTATAGCAAACTTGCCATATCATATTTGTCGCAGATTTAATCAAATGCATTATTATTTAGTTCTCTTCACATGAAGAGGATGACCAAAGCCTATCAGGATACAAAACTAGGAGGATCACCATCTAGAATTTTTTTTGAAACCGTAGAAACCAATGAATCTCTGCATATCAGAAGAAAAACGAGCCTCTTCTGAAGATAGACATAACAGGGGAACTCAGTTTCATTCCCGAACAAGACCATTGTGTACACTGACTCTACATATGCTTCAATTGACATGTAGCACGCGCACGAGAGTAGAAGAGGAGCTCACCGTCCGGTGACGAGGCAGCGGCAGGTCGACAGCGGCCGGCGTGGAAGAGGAGGCAGAGGCGGGGCGTCGTCGAGGAGGGCGGTGAAGACGGGGGCGCCGGCGTCTCGCCTGGATGCTCTACACGACGGGGGAGGGGGCGGCGTCCGGCGGCAGTGGGAGGGCAACAACTTCCGACGGCGGCTGCTGGTGGGGGCGGGAGGAGGAGCCCGACGAGGTGGACGGGGCGGTGTGGACTGGGCGGCGTCCGGGCCGCCGGCGACGAGGGGGAGGAAGGGGAGAGGGAGGCGGCGGGGGCGCGTGGGCGGCTGCGGCGTAGTGGGTCGGGGCAGCGGCGGCGGCGGCGCGGTGGAGGGAGGGAGAGGGAACTGGCGAGGGGGAGAGGGAAGGGGGGATCGGGCGAAGGGGGAGAGGGAAGGGGGGATCGGGCACAATACTAATGGCGCACCACCCCTCGGTGCGCCATAAGTACATCCATACTAATGGCGCACCTCACCGTGGTGCGCCATTAGTAGTTTTTTTTTCTTATAGCAATGGCACAATACTAATGGCGCACCACCCCTCGGTGCGCCATAAGTACATCCATACTAATGGCGCACGTCACCGTGGTGCGCCATTAGTATTTTTTTTATAAGGCAGTAATAATTTTTTAAACTTGTTTAAATCATAACAGTAATATTTTTTTATAAGACAGTAACAGTAATATTTTTTATAAGACAGCAATAATTTTTTAAAAATATCATCAAACAGTAATGCCGGTGGAGCGGGGGAGGGTGCGCGGGGTGCGGGGGGTCGGCGGCGGCGGTTGAGTAGGGGAGGGGTGCGGGGGGTCGGCGGCGGCGGTTGAGTAGGGGAATCGAGGGTGCGGGGGGTCGGCGGCGGCGGCCGGTGGACCGGGGGGTGCTCGGCGGCGAGGGGGACCGGATCTGGCGAGGTGGGATAGCGATCGAGATGGAGGGGGATCGAGATCGAGTGTCCATGAAATTTAAAAATATTCATGATAGTTCAAAAAGTGCCCATGAAATACCATCGAGAAATGAAGGCTACGATTTAAATACAATCGATCTTAGCTAGCTATCTGTTCACAATCTTCTTGCCCTTCTTTTTCGCAAATGGAGTTCTTCTGTGGAACGGACGTCCTTTAGGTAGGGTGGTCCTGCTTCTTCTTGTGGTGTATGCTGCTACTTCATCATCGTCGTCATGTTCGATCCTCGGGTCGCCATACTTGTCGAAGTCTTGCTCATTGGCTACTCCATCCATTCCGATGATCTTCCTTTTGCCTCTCCTCACGACAACACGACTGGGCTTTGACGGGTCGGTAATGAAGAAGCATTGGTCCACTTGGGAAGCCAGTACCCATGGCTCATTTTTCGCGGTGACGTTTGCGCCCGCGGTCTTGGATTTGGCTTCGGGTATAACCATGGTGGTGAAATACCGGTCTTCTTTTAGGACGCTCTTTGCCCATCTGACACGGAACATCGGGACCTTCTCTCCAGCGTAGCTCAACTCCCAGATCTCCTCGATCCTTCCGTAGTATCTGTCCTTGTCGTTACCGGTGTAGGATTCCATCGTTACCCCGGAGTTCTGATAACCATCGCTCTTCATGTCCTTGGCCTTGGTGTAGAATGTGTAGCCGTTGATATCGTACGCCTCATAGGTCATCAGGTTGTGCTCGACGCCCTGTGACAAGGCGAATATGAGTTGTTCTTCCGCGGAAGAATCCTCATGTAAAGGGTACGACAGAAGCTTCTGCTTGAACCAACGCGTGAAACATGAGTTGTGCTCTTTGAGTATATCTCCGTCCGTCCTCTGTTGGCCTCGGTCATTGTACGTCTTCTTAATAAAGGTTTTGTGCTCTACCACCCAAGGATCGACCACGTCTATGTGTTGTAGCGCGACTAGGTTTGCTCTTTCAAAGTCGGCGAGTCGACCCTCGAAGTCGACATGCATTTCGCGGCGACCCTCACGGTGACCCCATCCAGCGAGCCTGCCGAGGTGCCTGTTGACGGGCAGACCAACGGGGTTCTCGATGCCTAGATAATTCGTGCAGTAGGAGATGCACTCTTCAGTCAGAAAGCCCCTGGCTATGCTTCCCTCTGGACGTGACATGTTGTGAACGTATCCTTTGATGACACCATTCATCCTTTCGAACGGCATCATGCTGTGCAGGAACGTCGGCCCGAGTTGGATGATATCGTCCACAATATGGACCAGCAGATGCACCATAACATCGAAGAATGCGGGCGGGAAGTACATCTCAAGCTCGCATAGTATCACCACGATCTCTTCCTGTAGCCTTCTGAGTTGCCTCACGCCAACAGACTTCCGAGAGATGACATCGAAAGAGTTGCATAGGCCAAATAGGGTTTCACGGACGTGCGCGTCCATGATCCCATGGATTGCAACTGGAAGTATCTGCGTCATCAGCACGTGACAGTCGTGAAACTTCATCCCGCTGAACTTCTGCTTCGCTGGGTCTAGGTATCTGCTTATCTTCCCCGCGTAACCGTAAGGAAGTTTTACTCCTACGAGGCAGGTGAAAAACTGCTCGATCTCCTCCTGACTTAGAGTGAAGCACGCGGGAGGGTAGTCATTTCCGGTCTTCTTGGCCTTTTTGCCTTTGCGACGACTTTCCGTGTCCTGCTTCGCCTCATCATCATCATCATATATAGCGTGAAGCTCCTGCCTGATGCCCATTGATTTCAAGTCTGCCCTTGCTTTCGGCCCATCTTTGGTCCTCTCTGGCTTGTTGAGCAGGGTACCAAGCAGACTCTCGCACACATTCTTCGTGATATGCATGACATCAAGGCTGTGAGGCACACGGTGGATCTTCCAGTACGGCAAGTCCCAGAAAACAGACCTCGTTTTCCATACCTTCAGCAGCGGCTCTGGCGCCTTTCGCTTCTTACCCGGCTCTGGCGCCTTTTGCTTCTTTCCCGGCAGTGGGGAGTCTTTCCAATTTTTCAACAGCTCGTCTATTTCCTCGCCGCTCCTCGTACGCGGGCGTCCTCGGGGTTCGGTTTCACCATTGAATAGATCCTTGCGTTTTCTCCACGGGTCATCGTCGCGAAGCCACCTTCGATGTCCCATGAACATGGTTTTCGAAGACACGGGATCTCTATCTAGCTGGCGATACGTTGTGTCATCCATGCACCTGACGCATCCAGAAAATCCATGGACCACCTGCCCCGCGACATATCCGTAACCGAGATAGTCGTGCACCGTCGTGAGCAGCGCGGCTCTCATAGGGAAATATTCTTTCTCTGCGGCGTCCCACGTATGGCTGGCGTTTTCCACAGCGTGTCAAGCTCCTCTTTCAGCAGCCCCAGATACAGATTGATGTCGTTCCCTGGTTGTTTCGGTCCTTCAATTAGCATACTCATGTGAATGTACTTCCTCTTCATGCACAACCAGGGGGGAAGGTTGTACATCCACACAAACACAGGCCAGGTGCTATGTGTGCTTCTCTGGCTGCCAAACGGATTGACTCCATCGGTGCTCGCGCCTAGCACGATGTTCCTTGGATCGTTCCCAAATTCTAGGTCTTCGAAGTTCAACGCTTGCCACTGGCTCGCATCCTTAGGGTGACTCAGCATCTTGTCTTTTTTATCTATCTCCGGATCATTTGCGTCATCTTCTCGCTTCTTCTCCTCCCTATCCGCGTGCCAACGCAGGAGCTTTGCTACCTTAGGTTCCGCGAAATACCGCTGCAGACGAGGAGTGATCGGAAAGTACCACACCACTTTTCGAGGAGCTTTCTTCCTCTTCTTGTATCGAGTGACGCCGCACACCGGACATATGGTAGACTCCGCGTGCTCGTCCCGATAAATGATGCAATTGTTCATGCACACATGGTATTACACGTGCGGTAAATCCAGAGGACACATGATTTTCTTCGCCTCCTCCAAACTGGTTGGGCACTTGTTCCCCTTGGGAAGACGTTCGTGCCAGAATGACATGTTCTCGTCGAAGCATGCGTCGGTCATTTTGTGTTTTACCTTCATCTCGAGAGACATGAGCGTTACTTTCAGGCGGGTATCCTCGGGCATGCATCCTTCATACAATGGAGTAACCGCGTCTAACTCAAGTTGATCCATCTTGGCTTTCTCTCGGGCGGCAGCTCTTGCGTTATCCGTCTGCTTGAGAAGCAACTCTTGAATATGAGGGTCCTGCACCCAGCCCATCGATGGTCCAGCGTCGTCTGCTCCGCCGGCATCATCATCTTCATGATCATGCCCGTCGTCTGCTCCGGATCAATGCCATTCGCTCGTTCTATCAGTGCCACAGGATCAACATGCACAACAATTAGAATTATTATTCTCAGGACTCACACGATCAGCACATTTGTCGCACTTTCACAAAGATAATACTACCAAGCTTGAACTGTTTGTTATGGTTGTTGTCCTCTGCATCATCATGCTGTGTTTCCCAGCTTGCAAGATTCAGAACCAACAAATAAGATCCAAATAATAAGTACATCAAAGATGCCTACACATCTCATTCATTCCCAGCTTGCAAGATTCAGAACCAACAAATAAGATCCAAATAATAAGTACAACAAAGATGCCTACACATCTCATTGATTCCCAGCTTGCAAGATTCAGAACCAACAAATAAGATTCAAATAATAAGTACAATAAAGATGCCTACACATCTCACTGATTCCCAGCTTGCAAGATTCAGAACCAACCCATCAGAGCCTTTTGATAAAGTGAATATCAGGATTAAATCCATCTTGGCTAGCCATGTCATACAATCGAAGAACTTGGCAAATGCTCTTGACCGTCACAACATCTGTAGTTGAGTATTCCTGTTTGCACATCATATTTGCACAACACAAACAAAGAAGACAGGAGAGCATGATTTCGCTTTAATAGCGGCCTCCTTGAACTCAACCTCCAGCTCTACTTGGATGAGGTCTGCCTAGACTTTCATGATTCAATTCATGCGCCTTTTCTGTAGTTCACTTGAAATGAAGTAAAGATTGCATCATTCAGCTAGCAAGAAGTACTTGCTCTTGTGAGCTGGCAGGTTCTTCTTTAGTAGTTGCACTAAAATTGAGGAACATTAAGGTTGGCTATCCGGCTCATGTAAGGTGCAACTATAATTTTCTTATCCTTTTATGCAGTTCCACTAAAATAAAGTGCCATTGTGGTGACAGTGACGGCTCCATCTTGCAAAGGCTAATAAAATGTTGCACGAGATTACCAGCAGAACTTGACAGAGATTTTGGAAACTCCAATCACCATTTTGTGCAGTTCCACCAAAATTGAGAGATGTTTCCCACGTGACATTTTAGTTGAACTGCACAAGACACTAATTCCAAAAGAAGTGTTTTGTGCAGTTCACCAAAATGTCACAATAGCAACAAGGTGAAATGGATATCCCTATCTACACAAAAAGATAGAAAGTAAACAGTTGCTGGTCAATAAGAATATATGAAACATAAACAAAATGAAAAGAAGCATCTTAATTATGTTCATGGCAATCACGCAAGGACAGTAGAAATTTTAAAACGCCAGCAATGCTTCATGTTAGCAGAAGCATTACGATCAACAATGAGATTCCTCAAATATGGGATTACTTTAATGGTGGCATTGCTTGTTTACCAGACATAGTAAATCAACAACAGCTAAAGAGTTGGTTTAAGGGCATGGGACCGTGGGGACACCAGGACACTCAGCAGCGTAAAGGAGCAACTTACTTATCATACTGGGGAAAATAGCAGGAGTGCCATTGTACTATGTGAGGGCAGCAAATCTAATCCTGGAGACCTTGTACTATGTGAGGGCAGCAAATCTAATCCTGGAGACCTCTTACTATGTGAGGGCAGCAAATCTAATCCTGGAGACCTTTTACTATGTGAGGGCAGCAAATCTAATCCTGAGACCTTTTACTATGTGAGGGCAGAAAATCTAATCCTGGAGACCTTTTACTATGTGATGGCAGCAAATCTAATCCTGGACATACTCTGTTGACTTGTCCACCAGCCGCCACTTTCTATCCTTTTTTCAACCAATAATAGATCTGTTCCTTATCCAGTTTGTACTGCGTTTTCCCATTATTTCCCTTTTCAACCAAGAGATCGGTTGGGTATCAGGTCTCTACTATTTTCAGCATATTATTTCCTCTTTGAATCAAGTCCTAGATTCATGCTACAACTTTCCCCCTTTCTTTGTTGTTTGAACAAAGCCCTAGATTTGAATGCATGAAGTAGCTTTACCTCTAATAATACTAAAAATTTAGGTGGCTTTGGAAGAGCTGATGGGAGTAGAAAAAGATGCATATGCAGACACGTGGGGAGCTGGGGCAGTAGAGCAAGGCCGCTTTCGAAGACCTTATACTTGAGGGTCGCCGGGATGTCGGTGGCGGCAGGTTGGATCTGCGAACAATACAGCAGGGTGGAAGAAGGGTCGGAGGATCTCTCGAGCCGGCCATGCGTCGGAGAGAACGACACGTGCAGAGGATCGGGCCCCTCCGGCAGCTGTGGGTTTCCTCCCTCGGCGGCGATGACCGCGTGAACGATGCACCTTTTAGTCCTCTACACACACCGGCCGAAGGGATCCGGCCGGATCTATGACCAGCGGTGAGCAGAGAGAAAATGTTGCTACCGCTGTCTTGTTTATATCTGGAGAGGATGAGAGAATGAAGCGAGCAACCCTAGTAAAGCAAGCGCTCAGGCCCCTGCGTCCATATATAGTGGAGTGATTATCTTTTTTCTCTCCACAACAAGCATTTCAATTTGTGTACGTGGCATTAAAGAAAAGAAACTCTCTATTTAAGGTGACTACTGTACGACTCCTACTTACTACTACTAGTAGTACTACAGTATTGTTCACTTGTGCTCCCCGCCCCTCCATTCATTGAACAACCCCACGGGTGAATAAACATACAGTAAGTACTGTATTTATATAGAACGAACAAGCTCGAACTATTTTTGCGTAGTTAGAAGTTGAGGGTGGGGCTTTTCTCGGGCAGTACGCGCGGCAGTTTTCGGGTAGGGCCAGAAGACTATTTTTTTTAAAAAAAACTTCAAGACGGCCACATAGCATGGAGCCGACCCCAACGATTTTAAGCTTATAGGCATGGTACACGCTATCCTAGACTATCTACACATGAAACTGCCACACGAGCGTGCGGGCTGCGCTTGGCTCTTCGCCTCTTCGGGAAGTCGAACAATGATGGAATACTGCTGCACTCGAGGAGTACTACAGTACGCTTCTGGCCATATGACACCGACTGAACTGGTGCATGTCCACCGCGTGCGGGAGGGAGAGTGTGTAGCGAAAGCTTCTCCTAGTCTTGCCAGCCACCACGCTCATGGGAGAGGGAGGGACGCTCCTGCCTTTGCATGCATGACAGGTGGGCCCGACAGGTGTGTGGCGAACCTGTCATACAGCCAAAGGAAGGTGCAGTTAAGTCCGCGAGGGAGAGGATAATCAAACTTCTCATTGATGTACGAGTTGACGCGACACATCAAAGCACTACACTCGATATATTTCAATAATTTGCGTGTGTGACTCCCAGATGCAGAGGCCGGGGGTCATCATCCTCCTTTTCGAGAAAAAACTGATGCGTGTGTGAGAGGACGAGTGCGTGCATGCACCTCTTCTCTTCCTGTATAGCGTACTACTGAACTCAGAGTACAAGTTTTTGTGGGTGGCACGATGGTGCGTGCAAAAAGTCCCGAGAGATAGGTTTAATGCGTCTGAAAAAAAGACTAGCCTAGAGCTCGCCACACGGCTATTGTTTTTCTCAAAAAATTATGTTTATCAATGCATTAATTGCAATGCATGCATGCATAAAGTACATGCATTGGTCAATTTTCTCTTAATACTTGCATGCAATGATTTAATGCACCTTGGAATCTGAACATGTGTTGGGGAACAACCAAATTGAGCCTTATTATAAAATGGAAAAACTAAAATTTTGAGATAAGCCCTATAAAATCGGAAAGGAGGGAGTAGAAAAAGAAGTACGACATCTGGGAATAGTGCCGCACTTGGAAACTAGAACCGTCAATAAATTTTGAGCTTGCGTCTTGTCACATTCCAAATTACTCCACGCTATATTGGATTGCAAACCTGTTCACACCGATCACAACCTAAATGGTTTCCCACTTAGGAGCGTATTAGTACTCGGTTATAAATACTAGTATGCCAAGATGACTGCACATTCCTCCTCAACTCCTCATCCATAAAAACAAACAAGTCATTCAGCATCCTTCCCTTGCGTCTGCCATGGACAGCGTGAGTTCTGGGTCGAGAGATTGCCACCAGGGAGAGGCGAGCATGGAAGCGGAAGCACGAGAGATGTCCCGCCTCGCTGCGAGAGCAGCCGACATGTCCCGCTGCGCGGAAGTAGCAACACAGAGGTCCCGCCACACCGCTGAAGCAGCACGGAGGTCCCGCCGTGCCGTCGATGCAGCAGACTGGTCCGGCCATGCCGTGGAAGCAGCAGAAATGTCCCGCCGTGCCACGAATGCAGCAGAGATGTCCCGCGGTCCGCGGCGGCCTGGGAAGATTTCTCGCGGGCAGACGACGACTGTTACAGGCCCATGCATGCGATCGTCCATAGCCAGATGGATCGGATCTCTGGCTCGGCAAGGTTGCAGGATGACATGATAGCCTCATTTGAACAGGCTATCGGCGTCATCCGGCAACTAAGGGAGGGCAATGAGAGGCTCCGGGCCGAGCGCGACCTGCTGAGGGAGAAGATCGTCCGAAGTGCAGACTAGCAGGAGGAGACCAGTGCCTTGTTGAAGAGGACCGACGTCATCGTCAAGAAACTTATGGACGAGAATGACATGCTCCGCAACGAGCGCCAAAGGATGGTGGAGGAATCCGTGGATGTTCTCAAGCAGCGTCTTGAGGACATGAAAGAGCTCATCACCGCTTACCGCGGAGACTAGTTTCCTGGTTTCTTTTGATGTAATAATCAGTTTAGGATGTGGATTGTGTCGTCGGTTGTGAAATGTTGGGTTCTAGCGCGGATGTTTGGCCTTTGTTGGCCTCTTGGGTGTTGCGATTTCAATCTGGTAGCTTTTAGTCCTTCGTGTTAGGCTGGAGTTGTGCTGAACTTCTTGTGAATTGTGGTGGTTTTCAGTAATGAAAATCGGAAGGGGCAAGCCCTTCTTTGATCAAAAAGAAAAATTAATCGTCCTTATATATTCATCAGTCTTGCTATAAGTCGCAGTAGATGCTATATAGGTCCGTCGGATCTTACATCAAGATCCGTGCTTTCAGATTTTCTTTTTTCTCTCTTAAATCTCAGTCGAGTGAGACATATCCACGCCATTAAACAGAGGCTCGGGCGCCATTAATGGAGACCTTGGGAGAGAGCTGGACGGCAGATGGAGGTCAAAGGGCTCTCCTCCCGATAAGCACGCGCAGGGGTCTCATCGCACGCCTCTCATACTCAAATAGCTACCATGCACGGCGCCTCCTAGCTAATAAAAAATGGGGACGCGTGGTGGCACGTAAATGGTACTAGTAAGTAGAACGCCCACGATTTCAATAATACTTGTGTTTCCGATTGTAATGTGACAACACTTGTTCCAAAATGACTTTGTTGATTGTTAATGTGTGCGCCTTAGCAAATCGGACTGCAAATTTACCACAGCATGTTGGTGCCATGTCATGGCACCAAGCCAAGTTTCATTATTTTCATGCGTGTTTTGGATTTACAGGAATTAAAAAACTAAGTTTCTCAATGTTTCCAACCCAGCCACGACGCCCAGAATTTTGAATTTCATTCCCATTTCTTGCATGGAACCTAGAAATTTACCCGAGGACACACATGTGATTTTTCAACCAACTTTGGTGCACTGGAACATGTGCTTGTATTTCAAATTTGAATTATGCACACAAAGGTGACACGTTCCCTCCCAGAACCACGAGCCTTCTTGAGAGAAGCTCCGATTTGCAAGAAGCTTATACCAAAATTTTTCCTATTCGACCAATTTTTTTACCACGGCATGGTACTACCATGACATGACACCATGCCAAGTTTCATGATTTTAAAACCAAGTTTCTCAATGTTCTCGACCGAGCCACGATGCCCAGATGTTGAATTTTATTCTCATCTTTTGCATGGGACCTACTCCCTCCTTCCATCTATATAGGGCCTAATGTGTTTTTCAAGACAGCCTTTGACTATTGACAAGATTAATAGCACATGATATGTACACTATGAAAATTATATTATTGGAAGCTCCTTTGACATACAAAATTGAAGGTATGCTTTGTGTAAGTTGCATGTCATATATTATTGCTCTAACGTTTGGTCAAAGTTAGCCTCAAATAATGCATTAGGACCTATATAGATGGAAGGAGGGAGTAGAAATTCACCCGAGGACACAAATGTGATTTTTCAACCAACTTTGGTGCACGGGAGCATGTGCTTGTAGTTCAAATTTGAATTATGCACATTAAATGATCAAAAACTCAATTAATGTGTAAATAAGGCCAAACGAAGCCGGAATAATTCCAAAATTTAACAGGGCACTCATGTAGTTCTATGTTGCCTTTGTAAATAAACTCAAGGGGGACAACGTATATCGTTTCGCACTCAAATGTGGCACGTTCCCTCTCAGAACCACAAGCCTTCTTGAGAGAAGCTTCGGTTTGCAAAAGCTTATACCAAAATCTGTTCCTATTCGGCCAATTTTTTTACCACAACATGGTAGTACCATGACATGACATCCATGCCAAGTTTCATGATTTTCAGACATGTTTTGGATTTACAAGAATTTTAAAACCAAGTTTCGCAATGTTCTCGGCCGAGCCACGATGCCCAGATGTTTTAATTTTATTCTCATTTCTTGCATGGGACCTAGAAATTCACCCGAGGACACAAATGTGATTTTTCAACCAACTTTGGTGCACGAGAGCATGTGCTTGTAGTTCAAATTTTACTTATGCACATTAAATGACCAGAAACTCAATTAATGTATAAAAAACGACAAACGAACCCGGAATAATTCCAAAATTTAACAGGGCACTAATGTAGTTCTATGTTTCCTTTGTTAAGAAACTCAAGGGGGGCAGCGTATATCGTTTCACACTCAAAGGTGGCACGTTCCCTCTTAGAACCACGAGCTTCCAAATCGGCCCAATTTTTTACCACAACATGTTAGTGCCATGACATGACACCATGCCAAGTTTCATGATTTCCAGGCGAGTTTTGGATTTACATGAATTTAAAATCAAAATTTCTCGATGTTCTCGGCCGAGTCATGACGCCCAGATGTTTGAATTTCATTCTCATTTCTTCCATGGGACCTAGAAATTCAACCAAGGACACACATGTGATTTTTCAACCCACTTTGGTGCACCGGAGCATGTGCATGCAATTCATATTTAGATTATGCACATTAAAAGTCCAGAAACTCAATTAATGTATAAAAAGGCCAAATGAACCCGAAATAGTTCCAAAATTTAACAGGGCACTCATATAGTTCTATGTTGCCTCTGTAAATAAAATCAGAGGGGAGGCAACGTATATCGTTTCGCACACAAAGATGACACGTTCCCTCTCGGAACCACGAGGCTTGTTGAGAGAATCTCTGGTTTTGCAAGAGGCTTATACCAAAACTTGTCCCAATTCAGCCAAAAATTATACGTATGAAAACAGGGTTTAGATTATCCCAAACATCTCGCTACCTAGACCAATAATGTACTATGATTTGAATTCAACATAAAATGGATACAAATATTTGAATTGGAGAGCGTATGGTACATGTAGTTCATAGTGAAATATGATTACTGCTATATGTATGTTTTTTGTTATCAAGATAATATTTAAATTATTGTATAACTTGACAACAATCGTATTCAAATAAGGAAAATTGATTCAAATTTAGTCCATATGGTAGACGACAATATATATGTTCACATGGTGGAGTAAAATGTTCATATATGATGAAAGATCAAAATGTACGACTACATCAATTATAAACCGCAAGGTCACCTAACGATATATTCGAATTCAACATAACGTGGATTCAAAAATTGAAATTCGAGATCATGGCATCTGTAATCATATAAAAAGGGACATTACTCTTTCTTTGGTGGGAATTGATTTTTTTTTGTTGTTGTTGAGGAAAGTGCGAATCGATTTGGTACTGTGCAGGGTAAACTTGTTCTCCTGATTTTTTTTACATTTTTCTTGTAGTTTTTTCAATGGCATCTATAGCAATATAGTAAAAGGGGACATGACTCTCTTGTGTCTTGTATGAATTGTTTTTTTACACATTAAGTTTGTTCTGCCGAACAAGGAATCCGCACCTTGTTATCCCGAAATTTTCAAGCTCGAGTATCTTTTGTCTCACCTGCTTTGAAACTCCCGCTTCTTCAACCCGCGCCGCGCCTTGTTATCCCGAAATTTGGACGCGCGCGAGAACTCCCTCCTCATCCGAAATCGCTCCCACAGCCCACACATGCGAAATCCCCCTTCTACCCCTCAGCCGGAAATGAAGCTCCACGTCACGGTGTCAAAACCGGTGGGGGTACGCTGGTAACTTACCCTACATTTCGAACAAGCGCGTCCCTAAGCTTGGCCCCCCTCCCCCTTCGCCCCCCATTCGTACACTGAGGCCGCCAAAACCCGCGAAACCCCACGCTCCACCGTCGGCCTCCCGACCGCCGCCCAGCTGGAGACTCTTCCCCGACTACGTCGTCCACCGCAAGAGCTCGCCGTCCCTCATCCACCGCACCGAATGAGGATCCGTTGTCGATCTCGTCGTCCCGCCGGATCAGCCGGCCCGTCCTCCACCTCCAAGGAGCTGCCCCGACGTTCGCCTCATCTATCGCACCACCTCAATCCCCACAGCGCCGTCTTGACCTGCCCCACCGAAACCGTAGCACCCTCACCAATTCCTCCGATGAAGCCGAGGCCAACTCGGCGCCACCAAGGAGGTTCTGCACTCACCGCTTATTTGATCTCACGGGGCTTCCGGTGCTCCATACCGAGCAGACATGGCGTGTCTCCATCGACGGCGCCGTCTCCGGCCACATTATCCACGTCGTCTCTCCCCCATGTCGTTGCTTCCTCGGCGGCGACTTCCACAACTGCACTAGCTGCAGCTGCTCCGGCTCTCGCTCGCGCTGTGGCTCTGTTCTTGCTGTCGGTCACGCTGCTGCACTGCTCCTACTTTCGTTCGTGCTATTTCTCTGCTCTTGCTCTCGCTTGCGCTGCTGCTGCTGCTGCATGACCTCCGGCAGCTACAGGAGTTGCTGCTTTAGCACTCACTCACGGTGCTACTGCACGACTTGCTCTCTGCTAGTGCGTTCCCTGCTCGAGCGTCTGCTGATTTAGATCACTGCTTCTCTGCTACTAGTGCCCGAACACCCTAAACATCTATTGCAATGCTCTGTTACTACTTCAATCAGTTTCGACAGTAAAATTCAGTTTTGACTGTGAAGTTCATTTTCTTCAGTTAAGTTCAGAGTGAACAGTACTTGCAGCATCTGTCGGAGCGGCCGTGGCGCGGCTGATGCGTTTTACATCTAGCACTTTTTGGTGATGTATTTTACATCATCTATTGCAGATGATATTAGGGTCCCACTTCAGATTAACGTTGCCTGTCTTTTCATGCTTCAGCCTCGTCATCGTACACCTTAGCGGAGCTGCTCCAATGACGGAACCGTCCATCACAGCAGAGCAGTACCCTCGGCGCTGTTTCCAGAGGCCTCGGATCTTCTTCCCCGCCTCCGACAGTCACACCAGCATCATCACCATCCTCCACGTCCAACCCAATGATGCTGAGGTCCACAAGGCTATGCCAAAGAGGTTGTACACTCATCGCATCACTTTGTTTCTCCATTCCTCTGTTCTTCCAATTCATGTGAGCCAAACACCCAGGTTGACTGAAATCCTATGTTTCCAAATGCTCTGTTTTGCCCGTGCATTCCTATCCTATTCCTGTGTTTTTCCTGTCCCTGCGTTTATAGAATCCTCCAATTCTAAGGAGCCCTTACATATTTACTTCATTTTCAGATAGGCGTCAAAGAAAACTCTGTGTGTTATGTCCTGCTCCTGTCGTGCCGTCATCCACCCCACCTGAGGTGCACCATCGACAGAAGCGTTCACTGCAGCAAAGATCCCCCCTACAGACTTCCTTTTGCCACCTCAGATCATCTTCCCCGTTGCCGGTAGCCACGCCAACTGCATTACCATCACCGACTGAGCAGATGAACCTGAGGACTACACAGTTCCGGAAGAGAGGTCACAATCTTTCGTGTTTGCTTACGTTATACATCAGTTATTATTACCTGCTACTTTATCGTTCAATCTTGAGTTTTGAGTTGCCCATGGGTCTCATATCGAGCCAACAACGAATAGTATCTGTCTACTATTTGGTTCATCTGGGGTCTTCTATGTGGTTCATGTTGGGTGGGCAACAAACAATAGATGATCCATTGTCTATCTTTTTAAACTGAAGCTATAATCTACCTGCTATCATTAGTTTTGGATCCATCCACTCGTTTGCTACCATCAGTCTTAATTTTTGCATGCACCCCTTAGGCCTTACAAAATCTAACTATTTTTTTATTATGCATGTCAGATATTTTACACAATCCTACTGAACATGTAGAGAAAAAGAGAAGACCGTTGTGTGCGAATATAATGTCATGCAGACGCCACTCCATGGTGGGCGAAGTGCCCCCCCTCCTGCATTTCCAGATTGTATTCCAGAGGAAGATAACTGTTTAGATGGAGATTCAGAAGGAGCCAACCACGCCTGTTTACCACCTGAGGTGTTTGCTCTAACCTGGCATGCTGATGTTGGTCATATCATGCATATGGCGCCTTGCATTGCTTACATTATACATCTTATATGTCATCAGCTTAGTTTAGATTTGCTTTGTGTGAATGCCACCTGTTTGGTTTCTATATCATACTCCCACCATTCCTAAATATGTCTTTTCAGAGATTTCAACAAGTGACTACATACGGAACAAAATGAGTGAATCTACACTCTAAAATATGTTTATATACATCCGCATGTGGTAGTCCATTGGAAATCTCTAAAAAGACAAATATTTAGGAATGGAGGGAGTATATGGGAATTATGTAATGCCATCTTCTTTAGCCAGGCATCATATACGTGAATCATGCAATGCCATCCTATTTAGCCAGTCATCGTATATGTGAATTGTATCGTGCCATATTTTTTTTCCATAACTTATTCCATTTGTCAACAATGTTTATACATTCATCTACTCTTCCTGTGCATCAGCCATTTGAGTCAGTCATGGGAAAATCTGGAGTGAAAACAAGGTCTTCTGAGCAGTCAGTGCTACCTGTCGATGCAGATTTCTTGCTGGTTACAGATAGCTCCTCAGAGGAGGATTCAGAGAGAGATGACTTGTAACCCACAAGTATAGGGGATCGCAACAGTTTTCGATAAGTAAGAGTGTCGAACCCAACGAGGAGCTAAAGGTAGAACAAATATTCCCTCAAGTTCTATCGACCATCGATACAACTCTACGCACGCTTGACGTTCGCTTTACCTAGAACAAGTATGAAACTAGAAGTACTTTGTAGGTGTTGTTGGATAGGTTTGCAAGATAATAAAGAGTACGTAAATAGAAAGTAGGGGGCTGTTTAGATAAAGAAACAATAAAGTAAATATAGCGAGTGTGGAAAAGTGGTGGTAGGAGTTGTGGAATTTCCCCTAAGCAATTGACCACTTTACTAGACCGATAACAAGTATTATGTGGGAGAGGCCACTTCTAGCATGTCATCCCTGACTTGGAATTCTATGCACTTATGATTGGAACTATTAGCAAGCATTCGCAACTACTAATGTTCATTAAGGTAAAACCCAACCATAGCATTAAGATATATTGGTCCCCCTTCAATCCCGTATGCATCAATTTCTATGCTAGGTTGAAGCTTCTATCACTCTTGCCCTCCAATACATAGTCCTATCAACATACAACTAACCCTAGGGTGTGATCCACGCACGCAATCATATGATGGGCAACAAAGGACAGCAACATAACCACAAGAAAATTAAATCAATCATAGCAATTCATCAACCACCGATAGGACAACGAAAATCTACTCAGACATCATAGGATGGCAACACATCATTGGATAGTAATATGAAGAATAAAGCACCATGTTCAAGTAGAGGGTACAATGGGTTGCGGGAGAGTGGACCGCTGTAGATAGAGGGGGAAGGTGATGGAGATGTTGGTGAAGATGGCGGAGGTGTTGGTGTAGATCGCGGTGATGATGATGGCCCCCGGTGGCACTCCGGTGCCACCGGAAGCAAGGGGGAGAGAGCCCCCCTCCTTCTTCTTCTTCCTTGACCTCCTCCCTAGATGGGAGAAGGTTTCCCCTCTGGTCCATGGCCTCCATGGCACGGGAGGGGCGAGAGCCCCTCCGAGATTGGATCTGTCTATCTGTCTCTCTCTGTTTCTGCGTTCTCAGATTCTTCCCTTTCACCGTTTCTTATATTCCCGGAGATCCGTAACTCCGATTGGGCTGAAATTTTAAGACGATCTCTATCCAGAAATTAGCTTTCTTGCAGCGAAAGAAGGGCACCAACCGCCTTACGGGTGGCCCACGAGGGTCAGGGGCGCGCCTAGGGGGGCAGGCGTGCCCCCTTGCCTCGTGGCCACCTCGGGCACCGTCTCGCGTGAATTTTTCTTCTGAAAAATCATATATATTTCAAAAAAAATCTCCGTCGGTTTTTATTCCGTTTGGACTCCATTTGATATGGATATTCTGCGAAACAAAAAACATGCAACAAACAGGAACTGGCATTGGGCACTGGATCAATATGTTAATCCCAAAAATAGTATAAAAAGTTGCCAAAAAGTATATGAGAGTTGTAGAATATTGGCATGGAACCATCAAAAATTATAGATAGGACGGAGACGTATCAACATCCCCAAGCTTAATTCCTGCTCGTCCTCGAGTAGGTAAATGATAAAAAAGATAATTTTTGATGTGGAGTGCTACCTAGCATAATCTTGATCACATATCTAATCATGGTATGAATATTAAGATACGAGTGATTCAAAGCAATAGTCTATCATTTGACATAAAAACAGTAATACTTCAAGCCTACTAATAAAGCAATCATGTCTTTTCAAAATAACATGGCCGAAGAAAGTTATCCCTACAAAATCATATAGTCTGGCTATGCTCCATATTCACCACACAAAATATTTAAATCATGCACAACCCCGATGACAAGCCAAGCAATTGTTTCATACTTTTGACGTTCTCAAACCTTTTCAACTTTCACGCAATACATAAGCGTGAGCCATGGACATAGCACTATAGGTGGAATAGAATGGTGGTTGTGAAGAAGACAAAAAGGGGAAGATAGTCTCACATTGACTAGGCGTATCAATGGGCTATGGATATGCCCATCAATAGATATCAATGTGAGTGAGTAGGGATTGCCATGCAACGGATGCACTAGAGCTATAAGTGTATGAAAGCTCAAACTGAAACTAAGTGGGTGTGCATCCAACTTGCTTGCTCATGAAGACCTCGAGCGTTTGAGGAAGCCCATCATCGGAATATACAAGCCAAGTTCTATAATGAAAATTCCCACTAGTATATGAAAGTGATAACTCAAGAGACTCTCTATATGAAGAACATGGTGCTACTTTGAAGCACACGTGTGGAAAAAGGATAGTAGCACTGCCCCTTCTCTCTTTTTCTCTCATTTTTTTATTTTTTTGGTGGGCTTCTTTGGCCTTTTTTTATTTGGGCTTTTATTTTTTGTAAAGTCCGGAGTCTCATCCCGATATGGGGGAATCATAGTCTCCATCATCCTTTCCTCACTGGGGCAATGCTCTAATAATGATGATCATCACACTTTTATTTACTCACAACTCAATATTACAACTCAATTTCTAGAACAAAGTATGACTCTATATGGATGCCTCCGGCGGTGTACCGGGATGTGCAATGATCTAGCGTAGCAATGACATCATGAAAACATCATGCTAGCTATCTTACGATCATGCAAAGCAATATGACAATGAATGCTCAAGTAATGTATATGATGATGATGGAAGTTGCATGGCAATATATCTCGGAATGGCTATGGAAATGCCATGATAGGTAGGTATGGTGGCTGTTTTGAGGAAGATATATGGTGGGTTTAAGGTACCGACGAAAGTTGCATGGTATTAGAGAGGCTAGCAATGGTGGAAGGGTGAGAGTGCGTATAATCCATGGACTCAACATTAGTCATAAAGAACTCACATACTTATTGCAAAAGTCTATTAGTAATCGAAACAAAGTACTACGCGCATGCTCCTAAGGGGATAGATTGGTAGGAAAAGACCATCGCTCGTCCCCGACCGCCACTCATAAGGAAGACAATCAATAAATAAATCATGCTCCGACTTCGTTACATAACGGTTCACCATACATGCATGCTACGGGAATCACAAACCTCAACACAAGTATTTCTACAATCCACAACTACCCACTAGCATGACTCTAATATCACCATCTCTATATCGCAAAAATATTGCAAGGAATCAAACATATCATATTCAGTGATCTACAAGTTTCATGTAGGATTTTATGACTAACCATGTGAATGACCAGTTCCTGTCATCTCTCTAAATAGATATAAGTGAAGCAAGAGAGTTTAATTCTTTCTACAAAAGATATGCCCACGCTCTAACAAATATAAGTGAAGCAAAAGAGCATTCTACAAATGGCGGTTGTCTATGTAAAGAGAAACATGCAATCCAAACTTCAAATGATATAAGTGAAGCACATGAAGCATTCTATAAAGCCATACTCAAAAGATATAAGTGAAGTGCAAAGAGCATTCTATAAATTAACCAAGGTCTATCTCATACCAGCATGGTGCATAAAATAAAAATGAAAAGTAAATGCAAAAGGCGCTCCAAGATTGCACATATAGCATGAACGAAACGAATCCGAAAACATACCGATACTTGTTGAAGAAAGAGGGGATGCCTTCCGGGGCATCCTCAAGCTTAGACGCTTGAGTCTCCTTGAATATTTACGTGGGGTGCCTCGGGCATCCCCAAGATTGAGCTCTTGCCTCTCTTCCTTCTTCTCACATCGAGACCTTCTCGATCATCGAACACTTCATCCACACAAAACTTCAACAGAAAACTCGGTAAGACCCGTTAGTATAATAAAGCAAATCACTACTCTAAGTACTATTGCAAACCAATTCATATTTTGTTTTTGCATTGTGTCTACTGTAATATAACTTTTTCATGGCTTAATCCACTGATATGAATCGATAGTTTCATCAAAACAAGCAAACTATGCATCAAAAATAGAATCTGTCTAAAACAGAACAGTCTGTAATAATCTGAACATTCACCATACGTATGATACTTGAATTTTTTTACCAAAATTAGGAAAAATAAACAATTTGTATAGGAAGACAGTGCAAAAAGAATCAGAACCAGTTGACGTTCCAGCAAAACATGTAAAATCGCGCACTACAGCCAAAGTTTCTGTCCTGCACCATACAAACCATCAAGCAAATGTAAACATCCTAAAGGCAAACCTTTGCACATTATTTTTATAATAATATGGAATTGTACATGGGGATAATTATTTTTATTGAAAAGTTTCTGTAATCAAGATTCACAAAGTTTCCATGAGCATGAACAAAGTTCAAGGCTAGCTCCAACTTCAACAATGCTTGTTTTTGTTACTTTCGCTTTTCTTTTTGAAAAAGTTTTGGCTTCCCCTCTTTATTTTTGTTGTTTTTAAACTATATAAAAGCACTCAACAGAAATAAATGACTCTCTAAAACTTCCGGGTTGTCTCCCTGGCAGCGCTTTCTTTAAAGCCATTAAGCTAGGCATATAGTGCTCAAGTAATGGATCCACCCGGATCCCAACGTATATCAAAGCCAATTTTAATTAACAATGATTTGTAATTTAGTGGTGAGCACAAGGTAACATATATCATGTAATGACAAAGTCTAACTCTCTTCCTATGCATCGGCATGTCATAAAAGAACAATTCATGCACACATGGTAAAGGCCAATGCATAGTATAAACAATTTCTTGCAATTTTATCATATTGGAAACATAGAGAGGTGGAGATATAGTTCCTCTCTCATAATAATTGCAAGTAGGAGCAGAAAGCACATGCATATTATATTCATCAAAATCATCATGTGTATTAGTAAAAGGCAACCCATCAATATAATCCTTAATAAGTGCAAACTTCTCCGATATAGTGTAGTCGGGGGAATTCAAAAAGATAATAGGACTATCATGCGTGGGTGCAATAGCAAAAATTTCATGTTTAACATAAGGAACTATAGCAAGTTTATCTCCATAAGCATAATTCATATTGGCATCTTGGCCACAAGCATCATCAAAAAGGGATATTTCAAGAGAATCAAGGGGATCATAACAATCATCATAGCAATCATCCTTCGGTAAGCACGAAGGGAAATTAAACAATGTATGAGTTGAAGAGTTACTCTCATTAGAAGGTGGGCACGGGTAGCTAATCCGCTCTTCCTCCTTTTGTTCTTCGCTCTCCTCATCATCTTTTTCATCCAATGAGCTCACAGTTTCATCAATTTCTTCTTCCATAGACTCCTGCAAAATATTAGTCTCTTCTTGGACAGCGGAGACTTTCTCAATAAGTGCATTAATATCGTAATTGTATTCATAATTATCATAACAATATTTAAGGATAGCTAAATTTTCAGGTCTATAAACCGAATCATCAAAATCTTCAAACTCTTTAAACATAGATTCAATTTCATAAGCACCCATAAAAGCAACAAATTCTTCTATTTGTTCCACATCATAGTAATCATATATACCATTAGCATAAGAAGCTAAGGTTTTATTATCATTAAATTCGCATAAAAAGGGAAGGTGTGGAGCCTTCATCCTCGAGCAACAAGTATAATCATATCTCAAGCATAGTTGCCTAGCATACCAATTCAATATATGAATTTGATCCCATAATAGTTTCCCTTTTTGTGTCAAGCGGTAATCCCTAAAGTATTCACGTTGATCCAACGTTACTCCCATTACATAATTGAATGGGGTTTTCTCAGGATTATTAAAGTAGTACATAATATTTTTCACATAACCAGCATCGAGGGTTTTAGGAGGTTCCCCATCTCCATGAGTAGCAAGTACACCTAATTTTTTGGTATTTCGTGTTCCATATCCATAACTAAAGATAAAGAACAACTAATAACAGCAAAAAAATTACTTAGTGATAAAGCAAACAAGCACACACAAGAATATTCACCCCACGCTATTGCTCCCCGGCAACGGCGCTAGAAAAAGGTCTTGATAACCCACAAGTATAGGGGATCGCAACAGTTTTCGATAAGTAAGAGTGTCGAACCCAATGAGGAGCTAAAGGTAGAACAAATATTCCCTCAAGTTCTATCGACCACCGATACAACTCTACGCACGCTTGACGTTCGCTTTACCTAGAACAAGTATGAAACTAGAAGTACTTTGTAGGTGTTGTTGTGTAGGTTTGAAAGATAATAAAGAGTACGTAAATAAAAAGTAGGGGCTGTTTAGATAAACAAACAATAAAGTAAATATAGCGAGTGTGGAAAAGTGGTGGTAGGAGTTGTGGAATTTCCCCTAAGCAATTGACTACTTTACTAGACCGATAGCAAGTATTATGTGGGAGAGGCCACTGCTAGCATGTCATCCCTGACTTGGAATTCTATGCACTTATGATTGGAACTATTAGCAAGCATCCGCAACTACTAATGTTCATTAAGGTAAAACCCAACCATAGCATTAAGATATATTGGTCCCCCTTCAATCCCGTATGCATCAATTTCTATGCTAGGTTGAAGCTTCTACCACTCTTGCCCTCCAATACATAGTCCTATCAACATACAACTAACCCTAGGGTGTGATCCACGCGTGCAATCATATGATGGGCACCAAAGGACAACAACATAACCACAAGAAAATTAAATCAATTATAGCAATTCATCAACCACCGATAGGACAACAAAAATCTACTCAGACATCATAGGATGGCAACACATCATTGGATAATAATATGAAGCATAAAGCACCATGTTCAAGTAGAGGGTACAACGGGTTGCGGGAGAGTGACCGCTGTAGATAGAGGGGGAAGGTGATGGAGATGTTGGTAAAGATGGCAGAGGTGTTGGTGTAGATCGCGGTGATGATGATGGCCCCCGGTGGCACTCCGGTGCCACCGGAAGCGAGGGGGAGAGAGCCCCCCTCCTTCTTCTTCTTCGTTGACCTCCTCCCTAGATGGGAGAAGGGTTTCCCCTCTGGTCAATGGCCTCCATGGCACTGGAGGGGCGAGAGCCCCTCCGAGATTGGATCTGTCTCTCTGTCTCTCTCAGTTTCTGCGTTCTCAGATTCTTCCCTTTCACCATTTCTTATATTCCCGGAGATCCCTAACTCCGATTGGGCTAAAATTTTAACACGATCTCTATCCTAAAATTAGCTTTCTTGCAGCGAGAGAAGGGCCCCAACCGCGTTACGGGTGGCCCACGAGGGTCAGGGGCACGCCTAGGGGGGCAGGCGCGCCCCCTGCCTCGTGGCCACCTCGGGCACCGTGTTGCATGGATTTTTCTTCCCAAAAATCATATATATTCCAAAAAAAATCTCTATTAGTTTTTATTCTGTTTGGACTCCGTTTGATATGGATATTCTGCGAAACAAAAAACATGCAACAAACAGGAACTGGCACTATGCACTGGATCAATATGTTAGTCCCAAAAATAGTATAAAAAGTTGCCAAAAGTATATGAAAGTTGTATAATATTGGCATGGAACAATCAAAAATTACAGATACGACGGAGACGTATCAATGACCAGTCGTATCCGCCCCCCCCCCCCGAGGTGCATGCTCTAACTTGGCTGGGTTATATTGCTCATATCATGCATATGGTGTCTTGCATTGCCATGCCATCTGCTTAGATTAGACATGCTTTGTGTGAATGCCTTCTGTTTGCTTTCTATATCAGTTATGTGAATTATGCAATGCCATGTTTTTCAGCCAGCTATCATATATGTGAATTATGCACCACCATGGAGCCAGGCATCATATATGTGAATTATCTCATGCCATCTTTTTTTTCATTACGTATTCCATTTGTCGACAATCTGTGTATATTGAACTACTCTTCATGTGTATCAGCCATTTGAGCCGGTTATGGAAAAATCTGTAGTGAAAACAAGGTCTTCAGAGCAGGCAATGGTACCTGTTGAAGAATATATCTCGATGGTTATAGGGAGCTCCTCAGAGGAGGATTCAGAGACAGATGACCAGTCCTATATCCCACCTGAGGTGTATGCTCTAAGTTGCAATGTTTATATTTCTCATATGATGCATATGGTGTCTTGCATTGCTTAGTTTAGACATCATATGCACAATATTGAATTCTATCTGCTTAGTTTAGAGATCATAAATGCGAGTGCCAACTGCTTAGTATATGAATCAATTATGTCAATTATATCATGCCATCATGTATACTTAGACAACATGTATGTCAATTATTTCATCCCAACCTATTTTAGAAAGACATCATATAGTTTTGTCATGTCATCCTGTTTAGGTACTCATCATATGTTGAATTATGCCATTATATCCCGTTAAGTTATCCATCATATATCTGCAACTGTGTCATGCTATCCTGTTTAGTTAGGCATCATATATGTGAAATTGTGTCATGCTGTCCTGTTTGGTTAGACAACATATATTTGAATTACCACATCTGTCTATCATACAATGTCTGTACGTTCAATTTCTTTTCTTGTTTATCGGCCATTTGAATTGGAGGGGGTGATGGCAGTATCTAAGGGAGCAAAAACCCGTTCTTCACAAAAGACAGTGCTACCCGTCGATGCAGATAGAACCATGGTTGTACTGGCCCACAAACTAGCCCCTCCACACATAATCGAGACTCTTCCAGATTGCACACTTACACCGTTGGGTAGAGAACCAACTACAACCCATCTAATCGCAACCCCAGCGAAGAGTAACCCACTTATAGTTGACAAAGCACCATGTCCAGCACAGAGTACCCCCACACGAGCAGTTTGTAAAGCTACTGCAGTGCCCAAAGCACGAAGACCACCACAGCTAACCCAAACTCAACGTTTAAAGCAGAAGAGCAACTGTTCTCAGGTCAGATTCCGTAGCTATGGTCCATACTCCTTTGCTGTTGCATCACTGTATTTACTCATACCAACTACTTTCGAATTTGAAGGATCCAATTGAAACTCCAATGGCGCAACAGGTATGTTTTAAACCTATTTCTTTAACTGGATTGCAGTTCTAACTTCTTGCTCTATGTTGATTTCAGTTTAAGTTGTATAAACAGTTATGTTCTCATGTGATGCACATTACAAGTGTTGCCAATGCGGTGTAGTTTCTCACACTTATATTCTGTCTATGCTGCCGTGTCTTAAAAATATATGAGTTGAACTGTGTCTCTATCTTGATTAGGGAACATAAACTAGAATGATATGGACAATACAGTGACCATAGTACATAGATATATGTTTGTTTCATCCTGTTATCATGTCCACCTTACTACTGAACCGGTTTATCAAAATGAGTTTCATATACTACAAGCTAAACATGTGATGTGTCTGCTTGTTTCTCTTGTAGTATGCAAAAAGAATATTGGAGAAGAGCACCCCACTATGCAATGGTAGAGAAAGTAATGCAGATAAGGTTCAAGATAATGAGACAACCCTGTTGGTCTCCAAGAAAGGTGATAAAAACGATCTTGTAGACAGTGAGAAAACCCCACGGTCCTGCGTTGATGTAGTGTTCGAGTTACTGGCCAGTACCGCTGGCACAAGCTCTTTGAACTCGCCGCCTGAATCACTTCGGCTTCTTCAGTCTCAGCTACAAGCTGAAAGGCATCAGTCAGCTGTGCTGCGGCAAGAAGCCGAAGGACTGAGGAAGTCCCTACAGAATTCAGATGCGTACTTTCTTGTGCAATAGCAAGCGCTGGAGGATTTAAGCGCCAAACAAGAGAAAGTTAATAAGCTTGCTAAGCATCTTGCCAGCATTATGGGTACCCAGGATATTGTTTCTTGAACTCTTCTGAAGTGGTTTCAGTTCTGGACTTGTTTTGCTGCGGCGTTTATATGCTGCTTTGTTCCCTATATTTGCACTGATGGTGAACTTTGATGCCCAGTGGATGTAATATGTGTAATAGCCGTGATAGCCTAGCATAAGTTGCTTGCTTATTTATTTCCTTGTTGTCTTGTTTATTTGTTTTCTTGTAGTCAGTGCAGTATGGACACTGGGCCTCGTACGGGCCATAGAAACAGTGGGCCTTCTATGGGCCGTAGAAACAATAGGCCTTCTACGGGCCGTAGAAACAATGGGCCTTCTACGGGCCGTAGAAACAATGGGCCTTCTACGGGTCGTATCATCAATGGGCCTTATACGGGCCGTATGATCGATTGGCCAAACATGGGTCAATAACAGGCCGCATTATGGCCGTAAACGGGCTAGAGTTGGAATCGTCCGTTCATGGGCCGACCATAACGGGCCATCGTTAATAGGTCGTATTTGATGATGCTATGAAAACGGCCCAACGTATTAATGGACCACAAACGGGCCGACTGTAACCACGGGCTGAATTTGGCCCACAAGCAGAAAATGACAGTAACGGGCCGTAAGTAAACGAATGCTGGAAATGAGCCCAAGAATAAATGGGCTCTGAGAAGGCCGAAAGATAACATGGGCTGGAAACAGCCCAATGGAATAACAGGCCGTTAATGGGTATAAAGTGATACACTATTCATTACAGGCCAGTTTCACCATGGACCGTTAATGGGTGTAAAGTGATACACTGTTCATTACGGGTCAGTTTCACCACAGGCCGTTAATAGGCCAAGAGTTACATAGGGCATCATATGGGCCGAAGGACGTCATGGGCCATACATGGGCCAGAAGTGAAAATGGGCTGGAATCATATTGGATGGCCCAGATGACGCTACTGGGCCTAATTCGGATAGGGCGTAACGGGCCTTGGGTTAGCGGGCTGTAAATGGGCTATATGCGAAGAGGCCGTTAACAGGCTTTCCATGGGCCAGCCCGCCACCTTTTGACCAAGTCAAATGGGCCGGCCTTTTCACAAGAATTGTTCTCTGTTGGGCCGTGCCATGTGTCGACATATCATATGCGCCTTCTGTCCAATGGGTGGATGACATCTGTCCCAACGATGAGCCGACACATGTTTCCTCCAGCCAATGATGATTTTACACGTGGAAAATCCCCATTGGTCGGGGCTGTTAAAGGGTTATTGTTGGAGAACGTAGCAATAATTCAAAATTTTCTACATATCACCAAGATCAATCTATGGAGTCATCTAGCAACGAGGGAGGAGTGGATCTACATACCCTTGTAGATCGCGCGCGGAAGCGTTCAAGAGAACGGGGTTGATGGAGTCGTACTCGTCGTGATCCAAATCACCGATGATCCTAGCGCCGAACGGACGGCACCTCCGCGTTCAACACACGTACGGAGCAGCGACGTCTCCTCCTTCTTGATCCAGCAAGGGGGGAGGAGAGGTTGATGGAGATCCAGCAGCACGACGGCGTGGTGGTGGAAGTAGCGGGATTCCAACAGGGCTTCGCCAAGCGCTGCGGGAGGAGGGAGATGTGTCATGGGAGGAAGAGGGAGGCTCCAGGGCTTAGGTGTTGCTTCCCTCCCTTCCCCCCACTATATATAGGGCCAAGGGAGAGGGGGGGGGCGCAGCCTTGGCCCTTCCTCCAAGGAAGGGTGCGGCCAGGGAGGAGTCCATCCTCCCCAAGGCACCTAGGAGGTGCCTTCCCCCTTTAGGACTCTTTCTTTCCCTTATCTCTTGGCGCATGGGCCTCTTGGGGCTGGTGCCCTTGGCCCATATAGGCCAAGGCGCACACCCCTACAGCCCATGTGCCCCCCCGGGGCAGGTGGACCCCCTTGGTGGACCCCCCAGTACTAGGAAAAGGCCTACTAATGGCGCACCTAATTTGGCCATTAATGGCGCATTAGTGGTGCGCCATTAGTGCCACACCATCAGTATATTTTACTAATGGCGCACCACTGGTGCGCCATTAGTATCTGGTATACTAATGGCGCACCTCAGATGCGCCATTAGTATATACAACAGTGCGCCATTAGTATGCCTCCCAGGGGGCCATGCACACCCAGGTGCTTTGGCATACTAATGGCGCACAACAACAGGATGCGCCATTAGTAACTTCGGCATACTAATGGCGCACTGTTTAATGATGCGCCATTAGTATCCTTTGGCATACTAATGGCGCACTATGATGTGATGCGCCATTAGTATGAATATTAGTTTTTTTTAATTTTTTAATTTTCTGTTTTTTGCACAGGTTACAAAATGTATAATTGGACAAAATATAGACAGCACACATCAACAACAGATTCATCGAATACAATAGAAGATTAGTCTCTGAATACAATTCATCATTTTAGTCTCCGAATACAATTCATCATATTAGTCTCCGAATTGAAAAGACCGAACAAAGATAGAACATTATATTACAAGTCTCGAGACCGCGAGTTTGTCTTCACATTACAAGTCGATATCGATCATCTAAACTACCATCACATAGAAGAGAGCTGCGGTCATCACGATGAGCATCATCACGATGAAACTCGTCTTCATCCGGTTCCTCCAACGCTCCCTCCCCTCTCCCGCTAGATAGCGGGCGTATCTAGATTCGGCCTCGGCCCTAGTGGCGTACCCTTTGTAACTGTTACCGCTGAATCGGTGAACCTGTCTCCGACACTCCTCCCAGTCGTTGTAGACTCCGGGAACCTTACCCTTGTACACGACATACCACGGCATCGCTATGCAGTAGCCAAATGAAACGTTAGTACCAATTCACAGACAATACATAAGCAATATATAAGTATGCAACAGAACGATCGGAAGAGAAAAGCAAGACATTAATAGCATCGATTACATCTAAGTTGAACGACTCTCGAAACCAAAGAGACATACTACAAGTTCATTAAAGTTTAATTACAACATGAGCCAATCGATGTTTCAGAACTAGACACAGCATCACTGCTTTCGACTCGACTCAAGGGACCGGAGCGTGGATGAAGCCGCCGTCTATCGTGGGAGTCATGAAACAACGGGCGTTGTCAGCCTGCATTTGTAGGATTGTGTCGATGTCACTGTTGGACGGTTGATTTCTGATGTAGAACTGCCCCGAGGTACGAAGGACATCTTGATGGATGATTTCCGCAAACTCCAACTGGATGCGAAAGAATTCTTGTCTGATGTCCACGTCCTGGATTGCCGACACGCTCGCGGCCCAATCTTTGAGTCTACTCGGTAGCAGAAGTTGATGATGGTCCCGTACGATTGCCCGCATGTGATGGATGGCGTAGTATGTTGGAAATATGCCCTAGAGGCAATAATAAAAGTACTATTATTATATTTTTGTTCATGATAATTGTCTTTATTCATGCTATAACTGTATTATCCGGAAATCGTAATACACGTGTGAATACATAGACCATAATATGTCCCTAGTAAGCCTCTAGTTGACTAGCTCGTTGATCAACAGATAGTCATGGTTTCCTGGCTATGGACATTGTATGTCATTGATAAGGGGATCACATCATTAGGAGAATGATGTGATGGACAAGACCTAATCCTAAGCATAGCACAAGATCGTGTAGTTCGTTTGCTAGAGCTTTTCCAATGTCAAGTACCTTTTCCTTTGACCATGAGATCGTGTAACTCCCGGATTTCGTAAGAGTGCTTTGGGTGTATCAAACGTCACAACGTAACTGGGTGACTATAAAGGTGCACTATAGGTATTTCCGAAAGTGTCTGTTGGGTTGACACGGATCGAGACTGGGATTTGTCACTCCATATAACGGAGAGGTATCACTGGGCCCACTCGGTAATGCATCATCATTATGAGCTCAAGGTGACCAAGTGGTTGATCACGGGATCATGCATTACGGTACGAGTAAAGTGACTTGCCGGTAACGAGACTGAACAAGGTATTGGGATACCGACGATCGAGTCTCGGGCAAGTAACATACCGATTGACAAAGGGAATTGTATACGGGGTTGTTTAATCCTCGACATCGTGGTTCATCCGATGAGATCATCATGGAGCATGTGGGAGCCAACATGGGTATCCAGATCCCGCTGTTGGTTATTGACCGGAGAGTCATCCCGGTCATGTATGCATGTCTCCCGAACCCGTAGGGTCTACACACTTAAGGTTCGGTGACGCTAGGGTTGTGAAGATATGTATATGCAGTAACCCGAATGTTGTTCGGAGTCCCGGATGAGATCCCGGACGTCACGAGGAGTTCCGGAATGGTCCGGAGGTAAAGAATTATATATAGGAAGTGCTGTTTCGGCCATCGGGACAAGTTTCGGGGTTATCGGTATTGTACCGGGACCACCGGAGGGGTCCCGGGGGCCCACCAGGTGGGGCCACCTGTCCCGGGGGGCCACATGGGCTGTAGGGGGTGCGTCTTGGCCTATATGGGCCAAGGGCACCAGCCCCAAAAGCCCATGCGCCTAGGGTTCCACTTAAGGGAAGAGTCCCAATGGTGGAAGGCACCTCTAGGTGCCTTGGGGGGGAGGGAAACCTCCCCTTGGCTGCCGCACCTAGGAGATTGGATCTCCTAGGCTGGCGCACCCCCCCCCCCTTGGCCCTCCTATATATAGTGGGGGAGAGGAGGGACTTCATACACGAGCCCCTGGCGCCTCCCTCTCTCCCCGTTACGTCTCTCCTTCGTAGTATAGGCGAAGCCCTGCTACTGTGACGCCCTGCATCCACCACCACGCCGTCGTGCTGCTGGATCTTCATCAACCTCTCCTTCCCCCTTGCTGGATCAAGAAGGAGGAGACGTCTCCCGTCCCGTACGTGTGTTGAACGCGGAGGTGCCGTCCGTTCGGCGCTTGGTCATCGGTGATTTGGATCACGTCGAGTACGCCTTCCTCATCCCCGTTCTTTGAACGCTTCCGCGCGTGATCTACAAAGGTATGTAGATGCATCCGATGACTCGTTGCTAGATGAACTCCTAGATGGATCTTGGTGAAACGAATAGGAAAAATTTTGTTTTCTGCAACGTTCCCCAACAGTGGCATCATGAGCTAGGTCTATGCATAGTTCTTCTTGCGCGAGTAGAACACAATTTGTTGTGGGCGTAGATTTGTCAACTTTCTTGCCGCTACTAGTCTTTTCTTGCTTCAGCGGTATTGTGGGATGAAGCGGCCTGGACCAACCTTACACGTACGCTTACGTGAGACCGGTTCCACCGACTAACATGCACTAGTTGCATAAGGTGGCTGGCGGGTGTCTGTCTCTCCCACTTTAGTTGGAGCGGATTCGATGAACAGGGTCCTTATGAAGGGTAAATAGAAGTTGACAAATCACGTTGTGGCTTTAACGTAGGTAAGAAGACGTTCTTACTAGAACCCTAATTCAGCCACGTAAAACTTGCAACAACAATTAGAGGACGTCTAACTTGTTTTTGCAGCAAGTGGTTTGTGATATGATATGGCCAAAGTTGTGATGAATGATGAATGATCTATATGTGATGTATGAGATGTTCATGCTATTGTAATAGGAATCACGACTTGCATGTCGATGAGTATGACAACCGGCAGGAGCCATAGGAGTTGTCTTTATTCTTTTATATGACCTGCGAGTCATTGAGAAACGCCATGTAAATTACTTTACTTTATTGCTAAACGCGTTAGCCATAGTAGTAGAAGTAATAGTTGGCGAGCAACTTCATGGAGACACGATGATGGAGATCATGATGATGGAGATCATGGTGTCAAGCCGGTGACAAGATGATCATGGAGCCCCAGATGGAGATCAAAGGAGTTATGTGATATTGGCCATATCATGTCACGTTCATTATTTGATTGCATGTGATGTTTATCATGTTTTGCATCTTGTTTACTTAGAACGACGGTAGTAAATAAGATGATCCCTCATACTAATTTCAAGAAGTGTTCCCCCTAACTGTGCACCGTTGCGACAGTTCGCTGTTTCAAAACATCACATGATGATCGGGTGTTTTATTCAGACGTTCACATACAACGGGTGTAAGACAGATTTACACATGCAAACACTTAGGTTGACTTGACGAGCCTAGCATGTACAGACATGGCCTCGGAACACAGAAGACCGAAAGGTCGAGCATGAGTCGTATAGAAGATACGATCAACATGAAGATGTTCACCGATGTTGACTAGTCCGTCTCACATGATGATCGGACACGGCCTAGTCAACTCGGATCATGTAATACTTAGATGACTAGAGGGATGTCTAATCTAAGTGGGAGTTCATTAATAATTTGATTAGATGAACTTAATTATCATGAACTTAGTCTAAAATCTTTGCAATATGTCTTGTAGATCAAATGGCCAACGTAGTCCTCAACTTCAACGCGTTCCTAGAGAAAACCAAGCTGAAAGACGATGGCAGCAACTATACGGACTGGGTCCGGAACCTGAGGATCATCCTCATAGCTGCCAAGAAAGATTATGTCCTACAAGCACCGCTAGGTGAAGCTCCCGTCCCACAGAACCAAGACGTTATGAACGCTTGGCAGACACGTATTGACGACTACTCCCTTGTTCAGTGCGGCATGCTTTACAGCTTAGAGCCGGGGCTCCAAAAGCGTTTTGAGATACATGGAGCATATGAGATGTTCGAAGAGCTGAAAATGGTTTTTCAAGCTCATGCCCGGATCGAGAGATATGAAGTCTCCGATAAGTTCTTCAGCTGTAAGATGGAGGAAAATAGTTCTGTCAGTGAGCACATACTCACTATGTCTGGGTTACATAACCGCTTGTCTTAGCTGGGAGTTAATCTCCCGGATGATGCGGTCATTGACAGAATCCTCCAGTCGCTTCCACCAAGCTACAAGAGCTTTGTGATGAACTTCAACATGCAGGGGATGCTAAAGACCATTCCTGAAGTATTTGCTATGCTGAAATCAGCAGAGGTAGAAGTCAAGAAGGAACATCAAGTGTTGATGATGAATAAAACCACTAAGTTCAAGAAGGGCAAGGGTAAAAAGAACTTCAAGAAGGACGGCAAGGAAGTTGCTGTGCCCGGCAATCAAGCTGTCGGGAAGAAGTCAAAGAATGGACCCAAGCCTGAGACAGAGTGCTTTTATTGCAAAGGGAAGGGTCACTGGAAGCGGAACTGCCCCAAATACTTAGCGGACAAGAAGGCCGGCAACACCAAAGGTATATTTGATATACATGTAATTGATGTGTACCTTACCAGTGCTCATAGTAACTCCTGGGTATTTGATACCGGTGCCGTTGCTCATATTTGTAACTCACAGCAGGAGCTGCGGAATAAACGGAGACTGGCGAAGGACGAGGTGACGATGCGCGTCGGGAATGGTTCCAAGGTCGATGTGATCGCCGTCGGCACGCTACCTCTACATTTACCTACGGGATTAGTTATAAACCTCAATAATTGTTATTTAGTGCCATGTTTGAGCATGAACATTGTATCCGGATCTCGTTTAATACGAGATGGCTACTCATTTAAATCCGAGAATAATGGTTGTTCTATTTATATGAGAGATATGTTTTATGGTCATGCTCCGATAGTCAATGGTTTATTCTTAATGAATCTCGAGCGTATTACTACACATATTCATAGTGTGAGTACCAAAAGATGTAAGGTTGATAATGATAGTCCCACATACTTGTGGCACTGCCGCCTTGGTCACATAGGTGTCAAACGCATGAAGAAGCTCCATGTAGATGGACTTTTAGAGTCTCTTGATTATGAATCATTTGACACGTGCGAACCATGCCTCATGGGAAAAATGACCAAGACTCCGTTCTTAGGAACAATGGAGCGAGCAACCAACTTATTGGAAATCATACATACTGATGTGTGCGGTCCAATGAGTGTTGAGGCTCGCGGTGGCTATCGTTATGTTCTCACCCTCACTGATGACTTGAGTAGATATGGGTATGTCTACTTAATGAAACACAAGTCTGAAACCTTTGAAAAGTTCAAGGAATTTCAGAGTGAGGTTGAGAATCAACGTGACAGGAAAATCAAGTTTCTACGATCAGATCGTGGAGGAGAATACTTGAGTCACGAATTTGGCACACACTTAAGAAAATGTGGAATAGTTTCGCAACTCACGCCGCCTGGAACACCTCAGTGTAACGGTGTGTCCGAACGTCGTAATCGCACTCTATTGGATATGGTGCGGTCTATGATGTCTCTTACTGATTTACCGCTATCTATTTGGGGCTATGCTTTAGAGACTGCCACATTCACTTTAAATAGGGCTCCGTCGAAATCCGTTGAGACGACACGTATGAATTATGGTTTGGGAAGAAACCTAAGTTTTCGTTTTTAAAAGTTTGGGGATGCGATGCTTATGTCAAGAAACTTCAACCTGAGAAGCTCGAACCCAAGTCGGAAAAATGCGTCTTCATAGGATACCCTAAAGATACTATTGGGTATACCTTCTACCTAAGATCCGAAAGGCAAGATCTTTGTTGCCAAGAACGGAATCTTTTTGGAGAAAGAGTTTCTCTCGAAAGAAGTAAGTGGGAGGAAAGTAGAACTTGATGAGGTATTACCTCTTGAACCGGCAAATGGCGCAACTCAAGAAAATGTTCCTGAGGTGCCTGCACCGACTAGAGAGGAAGTTATTGATGATGATCAAGATACTTCTGATCAAGCTCCTACTGAGATTCGAAGGTCCACAAGGACACGTTCCGCACCAGAGTGGTACGGCAACCCTGTCTTGGAAATCATGTTGTTAGACAACGGTGAACCTTCAAACTATGAAGAAGCGATGGCGGGACCGGATTCCAACAAATGGCTAGAAGCCATGAAATCCGAGATAGGATCCATGTATGAAAACGAAGTATGGACTTTGACTGACTTGCCCATTGAACGGCGAGCCATAGAAAATAAATGGATCTTTAAGAAGAAGACAGACGCGGATGGTAATGTGACCATCTATAAAGCTCGGCTTGTCGCTAAGGGTTATCGACAAGTTCAAGGGGTTGACTACGATGAGACTTTCTCACCGGTAGCGAAGCTAAAGTCCGTCCGAATCATGTTAGCAATTGCCGCATTCTACGATTATGAAATATGGAAAATGGACGTCAAAACGGCATTCCTTAATGGTTTCCTTAAGGAAGAATTGTATATGATGCAGTCGGAAGGTTTTGTCGATCCTAAGAATGCTGACAAGGTGTGCAAGCTCCAACGCTCGATTTATGGGCTGGTGCAAGCATCTCGGAGTTGGAACATTCGCTTTGATGAGATGATCAAAGCGTTTGGGTTTACGCAGACTTATGGAGAAGCCTGCGTTTACAAGAAAGTGAGTGGGAGCTCTGTAGCATTCCTCATACTATATGTAGATGACATACTTTTGATGGGAAATGATATAGAACTCTTGGACAACATCAAGGCCTACTTGAATAAGAGTTTTTCAATGAAGGACCTTGGAGAAGCTGCTTATATATTAGGCATCAAGATCTATAGGGATAGATCGAGACGCCTCATAGGTCTTTCACAAAGCACGTACCTTGATAAGATTTTGAAGAAGTTCAAAATGGATCAGTCCAAGAAAGGGTTCTTGCCTGTTTTGCAAGGTATGAAATTGAGCTCGGCTCAATGCCCGACCACGGCAGAAGATATAGAAGAGATGAATGTCATCCCCTATGCCTCAGCCATAGGTTCTATTATGTATGCCATGCTGTGTACCAGACCTGATGTAAACCTTGCCGTAAGTTTGGTAGGAAGGTACCAAAGTAATCCCGGCAAGGAACACTGGATAGCGGTCAAGAATATCCTGAAGTACCTGAAAAGGACTAAGGAAATGTTTCTCGTTTATGGAGGTGACGAAGAGCTCGTCGTAAAGGGTTACGTCGACGCTAGCTTCGACATAGATCTGGATGACTCTAAGTCACAAACCGGATACGTGTATATGTTGAATGGTGGAGCAGTGAGCTGGTGCAGCTGCAAGCAGAGCGTCGTGGCGGGATCTACATGTGAAGCGGAGTACATGGCAGCCTCGGAGGCAGCACATGAAGCGATATGGGTGAAGGAGTTCATCACCGACCTAGGAGTCATACCCAATGCGTCGGGGCCAATCAAACTCTTTTGTGACAACACTGGGGATATTTCACTTGCCAAGGAGCCCAGGTTTCACAAGAAGACAAGGCACATCAAGCGTCGCTTCAACTCCATTCGTGAAAATGTTCAAGATGGAGACATAGAGATTTGTAAAGTACATACGGACCTGAATATAGCAGATCCGTTGACTAAACCTCTCCCTAGGGAAAAACATGATCAACACCAGAATTCCATGGGTGTTCGATTCATCACAATGTAACTAGATTATTGACTCTAGTGCAAGTGGGAGACTGTTGGAAATATGCCCTAGGGGCAATAATAAAAGTATTATTATTATATTTCTTTGTTCATGATAATTGTCTTTATTCATGCTATAACTGTATTATCCGGAAATCGTAATACACGTGTGAATACATAGACCATAATATGTCCCTAGTAAGCCTCTAGTTGACTAGCTCATTGATCAACAGATAGTCATGGTTTCCTGGCTATGGACATTGGATGTCATTGATAACGGGATCACATCATTAGGAGAATGATGTGATGGACAAGACCTAATCCTAAGCATAGCACAAGATCGTGTAGTTCGTTTGCTAGAGCTTTTCCAATGTCAAGTATCTTTTCCTTTGACCATGAGATCGTGTAACTCCCGGATATCGTAAGAGTGCTTTGGGTGTATCAAACGTCACAACGTAACTGGGTGACTATAAAGGTGCACTACAGGTATTTCCGAAAGTGTCTGTTGGGTTGACACGGATCGAGACTGGGATTTGTCACTCCATATAACGGAGAGGTATCACTGGGCCCACTCGGTAATGCATCATCATTATGAGCTCAAGGTGACCAAGTGGTTGATCACGGGATCATGCATTACGGTACGAGTAAAGTGACTTGCCGGTAACGAGACTGAACAAGGTATTGGGATACCGACGATCGAGTCTCGGGCAAGTAACATACCGATTGACAAAGGGAATTGTATACGGGGTTGTTTAATCCTCGACATCGTGGTTCATCCGATGAGATCATCGTGGAGCATGTGGGAGCCAACATGGGTATCCAGATCCCGCTGTTGGTTATTGACCGGAGAGTCATCCCGGTCATGTCTGCATGTCTCCCGAACCCGTAGGGTCTACACACTTAAGGTTCGGTGACGCTAGGGTTGTGAAGATATGTATATGCAGTAACCCGAATGTTTTTCGGAGTCCCGGATGAGATCTCGGACGTCACGAGGAGTTTCGGAATGGTCCGGAGGTAAAGAATTATATATAGGAAGTGCTGTTTCGGCCATCGGGACAAGTTTCGGGGTTATCGGTATTGTACCGGGACCACCGGAGGGGTCCCGGGGGCCCACCGGGTGGGGCCACCTGTCCCGGGGGGCCACATGGGCTGTAGGGGGTGCGCCTTGGCCTAGATGGGCCAAGGGCACCAGCCCCAAAAGCCCATGCGCCTAGGGTTCCACTTAAGGGAAGAGTCCCAATGGTGGAAGGCACCTCTAGGTGCCTTGGGGGGGAGGGAAACCTCCCCTTGGCTGCCGCACCTAGGAGATTGGATCTCCTAGGCTGGCGCACCACCCCCCTTGGCCCTCCTATATATAGTGGGGGAGAGGAGGGACTTCATACACGAGCCCCTGGCGCCTCCCTCTCTCCCCGTTACGTCTCTCCTTCGTAGTATAGGCGAAGCCCTGCTACTGTGACGCCCTGCATCCACCACCACGCCGTCGTGCTGCTGGATCTTCATCAACCTCTCCTTCCCCCTTGCTGGATCAAGAAGGAGGAGACGTCTCCTGTCCCGTACGTGTGTTGAACGCGGAGGTGCCGTCCGTTCGGCGCTTGGTCATCGGTGATTTGGATCACGTCGAGTACGCCTTCCTCATCCCCGTTCTTTGAACGCTTCCGCGCGTGATCTACAAAGGTATGTAGATGCATCCGATGACTCGTTGCTAGATGAACTCCTAGATGGATCTTGGTGAAACGAATAGGAAAAATTTTGTTTTCTGCAACGTTCCCCAACATAGTAGGCACCCTTCTGACCGCCAGGCGGCTGCTTGACCCAGCAGAATGTCGTATTGTGGGAGAACACGTGCTTGCCGTACTTACGAATAGGCCTGGTGAAGGTGCCTCCAGATTTGACGTAGCCGGGGAGAACATCATCAAGAACCTTCTTGACATTTGTGTAGTCTACGTTCGACTGACGGTCCGGGTCGAAATACGTGGCCATGGAATATTTGGGGCTTAGGAGGATGAGCGTGCAATGTGTGTCACTGCAGAAAACACGGAATGTTAAAAGAAAAACGATCGAAATCTAAGAATTCATATGTTACGGGGCGGTTGAGGGGAGGACTTACTCGGGAAAGTAAGGCACGAGGAAGTTATCCTTATCTTGGTTTGCCAGAATGACGCCTTCGAGGTAAGAACTCGCGACTTGCCGGTCCCCAGCGCTGCCCAAGATCTTGGCACGCATGTAGAAGGGGTCGACTATCACGATGTCCGGGGTCTTGTCGCTAATGATCCGCATCTCCATACTCAGCGAAAATAGCCGAACGAAGGTGTAGTGCAGCGGATGAAGGTTCAACATAGCGTGGATGTCATCAAACCGCAGGACGATCATACCCCCTATGGAGTTATCCACAAAGCCCTTGCCCTCTGGCACCTTGGCCGCGAAAACCGGGTATGCCACATCCTTCTCTCCGAGACGCCGCTTCTCCAAAGAAAGAACACTGTCATGCAGACTCCGCATAGCACCGGTTGTAGCATCGAGCATATTTCTCGGTAGCATCGGCCTACCCGCCACATGCACCCTCCTCGAGATATCCTCAGGTGAAGGTGGCCCGTCCTGAGCACGGATCGTACTCGGTGCCGGCTGGCCCGCACCCTTGTTAGTCTTTCTTTTGCGTGCCTTCTTCTTCTCCTGTAATGGGACCGAGTTCTGCTCACAGACCGCCTTCTTGAGTGTGTTGGGGCTGATCATATTTCGCACCTCGCCTATCTGAGGCTCGGTGAAGTCGGCAGCTGGAGGCGTCTCCTGAGAGCTGAACTGCAGACGACGCCTGTTGCAACTTGGCTTCTCCGTGGTACCAGCTAGATCGCGCACATCTTTTGTTGGGTTGGGTTCTTGAGAAGGAGGCCCCATGAAGTCGCCACCGTACCCATGATCGGCAAAGTACTGATCGACGTTGGCAATGTATCGTCGTCGTCGTTCTGATCCTGTGCCATATGCATGTTTGGATCTAGTGGCATAGAGATGTCCGGCACCGTTGCGGCGGTCTTGCCATGGGGCCGACTTGGCGCCGGCACGACTGGCGGTGTTGTCTTTGGGGTGGTGTCCCCCGGCCCAAACGAATCTGGCTCTTCGGCCAAAGCAGGGGCCAGCTCAGGCAGGCGCTGAGGGTCATCACGTCATCATCGTCGGCCCCAACGGGTCGAATCGGAGGTAACAACTCATCGCAGCCTAGCAGCACCCGAACCAGTTGAACCCTAAACAAGTTGGGTGGCATCTGGGTACTGTGGAACAAGGGGTTGCCAACGATTTTGCCCTTGGCGACATCGACCAACTCGTTGTTCACGAAGTGCAGGAGAGTGCACGGAACATCGGCGGCGCCCTGCGAAAACATGTAGGGCGTCAGGGATGCCCAGTCAAAGGCAAGGAGATGAAGTCCTCGGCCGAGAGAGGCTTAATTAGTTACCGTGATGATGGCGTCGAGCTCAGCTAATGTCGAGGCACCGCCAACGGTGGGCGTGCAGTTGACGGAGGGGCCGCTTGCTGCAGAGGTGCCGGCCGACGTACACCCGGGTGCATTAAGCTCCCGTGCCGGCATCGGAGACACCAATGCCGCCTCCGCCAGAGACACCAATGGCCCCGCCATCGCGTTCTGCGAGTTGCTGGCCATGAAGCTAGGAATCGGGGGCGGCCCCTGTTGGCTGCCCGCAATCCACGCACTAATCCCCTGGATCAAGGTAGGCACAATGGCGGTGATCGTCGCTCCGAGTTGTTGTTGCACTTGCTCTTGGACAATCTCCGGAATCCGCGTCACCTGTGCCCTGAGTTCTTGAACCTCGCGCGCCTGGCTTTCCGAGCTGGTCTTTTTCTCCTTTCGCCCACCAGTGTTATAGTATGACGACCATTTTGTCGACAAGCCTTTGCCGACCACACGACTAGCTGACGTCGGCTTACTGAGCTTATCCTTGTTCTTCATTACATTCAACGCCCTATTTAGAGTGGTGTCCCAAGGGTTGCTCTTAGTCGACCCCGCGCTACTGCTTTCAGTCTCCTACAGAAGGAATGTGAACCATTTAGAAATTTGGCTTCATTAATTAGAATGCAACCATATGGAGCTAATTACGCGGGGGTGTATTCCTTACCAGAACAAGCTCAAGCGCCCTAGTCTTTGGATCCGTGGTAAGCTCCTTTGTTTTCGGGTCCTTCTTGTACCGGGCCCTGACAAAGTTCCTGGTCTGCTTGTCATCGTATTTATCGAAGAGGGGCGGTAGGCCTTGCTCGGCACGGTCCGCCTCCTCCTTGTCCCATATAGGCTCCGCCACTCTGTAACCGCCGGGACCGAGTGTGTGTTCCCCTAAGTTCAGCTCCCGCATTTCTTTCCCCCACTTACTTGATTCGGAGTTTGCGGTGCTCGAGCAATTGATCTTGAAGTCGTTGTAGTCATCTTCGGTGATCGAAGGATTTTTCTCCTTGATCTTCTCATAACTCTCACCTTTCTCGATCATTCTCATCACATTGCTTTTCCAAGTAGACAGGGCCTTGCTCATCTTCGTGAGGGCAGCATTGTTCACTTTATTCCCTTTGAGGCTTGTGTTTTCAAATTCAGCGGGGAACTTGTATCGTTCGTGCAGCTTCGTGAAGAGGAGGTTGCGCAAATTCCCTCGGTCAGGATGCCTCAGGTTCTCGGTGTTGATCGAGACGGTGCTCCGGAGAATGCACCCAAGCTGAAGCGAGTACCCCTTGACTATTCATTCGGGCGCCGTTGGATTCCCGTCGGAGTCCACTTTAGTAACTTCCTCCTTGAGGGTGCGGAGCACGGTCGGGCGCCGGTCCTTCCGTTGCCTCTTCGGTTGGCTGCCATCTATGCGTGAGCCGCCATCATCAGTGGTGGCATCCTTGGCGGCACCATCAGTGGTGGCATCAGTGGGGTCATCCTCGGCGGTACCATCAGTGGTCTCAGGATTGGTGGGGAAGGCGGCGTCCTCATACAAGTGAGGTTGTTCCTCCATCTCCTGGGACAGCTCCCAGAATTTCTTGCCGCCCGAACCCCCGGCCTCATCGTTGTTGGCCATGTTTCTCTATAAATAGGAACAAAGTTTGGTCAAAAAGTTGGTTATTGTCAAGGAACAAGATCATGGTCTCATCATTTAGGGTTTGCCGACACCGAGGCATCCTAAAAGCTAAGCTTTTATCATTGAGGGTTTTTCGATGCCGAGGCACCCTAAAAGCCTAAGCTTTCATCATTTCGGTTTTTATCGACACCGAGGCACCCTAAAAGCCATGCATTAGTCACAAGTACGCCAGGGCACTTGATCCTACTTAATTAACTACTAAGATACCCCGGCCCATGCATTAGTCACAAGTACCCCATATGTACTATTTTTAGCAAAGTCATGCTAAAATTCACGGAAAATTTCAGCATGACCTTTGCTGAAAATAGGACATATGGAGTACCCGAATTTGCTGGAACGGAAGTTAATCGACATTCCAGCAAACTCAAGGGCCTCTCGGGTGGACAAGGCAAAAAAGGCCTCCATCACAACATGGAAAATACATTGGCATGTGAAAAAAGGCCTCCATTGCTTAGGATGCACTGCCACTGAAGCATTGGGTACAAGACTATTACATGAAAGTAAATGCAGCAGTTGAAGCAGAGATTGGTGTACAAGCAAGAACAGAGCAAGTTCTTCTTATCCTCTGCAATTATAATAGGAGCCAATCAAATGGATAAAAGGAGAATTGGTTCATTGCAGGCAAGACTGAGCTGAAACAATCAAGGGAAGTGATCAGCAACAGTACGAAGGCTGCAATGTGGTGTAAATATCCATGCCACTGCAATCTACAGCAGTGACCCTGCTTGATCTTTTGGTGCATTTGTTACCACATTCCATTTAACTTTTTACTGAAATGTGATTCAGAAACAATGCAGAGTTGCCTCTGTTTAGATGCAATGACCATCTAAGGTGTAATACGTATTTCGTGATTTACTTCATGAGTTAGACCAGAGATATGTTTTTCTTCTTCTATAAACTTGGTCAAACTTTACAGAAGCTGACTTAGAACAAAGCTAACACGTCTTGATTTCAGACATGAGGAACTAGATGATCGGGTTCACAGAAATGAAACAGGTAGACAACGCCATCATTTACGGCAAACATCACTTACACAGAAATGAACATGATAATTACTTGCACAGAAATGAACATGATAATTTTCTGGACATAATGTCAAGGCTCTGCTCTTGCTCAGGCTGCAGGAAATCCCCAGTCTAGATGCTACAGTTGATTTGATGTATTGAAAAGATATGAACATCTAAAATACCTAAATAAATACTCCCTCGGTAAACTAATATAGGACGTTTTAGAGACTTGTGTAGGGAGTACATACACTAGGGAAACACGGTTGAAGATTTATCAGCTGACGTTAATTTGGTATGGTATTTTCTCGCTAAACTTTGGTCAGAGTTCACAAGGTTTGGCTCAGAAGTCAGAACAAAACTGACATGTCATGGAACGGACGGAGTAGATAGTTACATTCACAAAAATGAACCTAGTAAACAAATCATTTACGGTGAACAACGCCCCCCTCTTCACAAACTAGACAAAAAAGACATCAGTTTGAGCATGGCTACAAACTTGCAGCAGCAGCATAGAAACCCGGCGGCCAGCTGTCGACTCAGTTTGCGCTACAGATATATAGCTAAAATTTATCCACAACAAATAAAAAAAAAATGGAGACCAACATGCCACATGACAACGCACGACCGAAATAATGAGGGAAAAGGCTAGATGCATATCCATCTAGGGTTGCTGCAGGTATAGCAAACTTGCCATATCATATTTGTCGTAGATTTAATCAAATGCATTATTATTTAGTTCTCTTCACATGAAGAGGATGACCAAAGCCTATCAGGATACAAAACTAGGAGGATCACCATCTAGAATTTTTTTTGAAACCGTAGAAACCAATGAATCTCTGCATATCAGAAGAAAAACGAGCCTCTTCTGAAGATAGACATAACAGGGGAACTCAGTTTCATTCCCGAACAAGACCATTGTGTACACTGACTCTACATATGCTTCAATTGACATGTAGCACGCGCACGAGAGTAGAAGAGGAGCTCACCGTCCGGTGACGAGGCAGCGACAGGTCGACAGCGGCCGGCGTGGAAGAGGAGGCAGAGGCGGGGCGTCGTCGAGGAGGGCGGTGAAGACGGGGGCGCCGGCGTCTCGCCTGGATGCTCTACACGACGGGGGAGGGGGCGGCGTCCGGCGGCAGTGGGAGGGCAACAACTTCCGACGGCGGCTGCTGGTGGGAGCGGGAGGAGGAGCCCGACGAGGTGGACGGGGCGGTGTGGACTGGGCGGCGTCCGGGCCGCCGGCGACGAGGGGGAGGAAGGGGAGAGGGAGGCGGCGGGGGCGCGTGGGCGGCTGCGGCGTAGTGGGTCGGGGCAGCGGCGGCGGCGGCGCGGTGGAGGGAGGGAGAGGGAACTGGCGAGGGGGAGAGGGAAGGGGGGATCGGGCGAAGGGGGAGAGGGAAGGGGGGATCGGGCACAATACTAATGGCGCACCACCCCTCGGTGCGCCATAAGTACATCCATACTAATGGCGCACCTCACCGTGGTGCGCCATTAGTAGTTTTTTTTTCTTATAGCAATGGCACAATACTAATGGCGCACCACCCCTCGGTGCGCCATAAGTACATCCATACTAATGGCGCACGTCACCGTGGTGCGCCATTAGTATTTTTTTTATAAGGCAGTAATAATTTTTTAAACTTGTTTAAATCATAACAGTAATATTTTTTTATAAGACAGTAACAGTAATATTTTTTATAAGACAGCAATAATTTTTTAAAAATATCATCAAACAGTAATGCCGGTGGAGCGGGGGAGGGTGCGCGGGGTGCGGGGGGTCGGCGGCGGCGGTTGAGTAGGGGAGGGGTGCGGGGGGTCAGCGGCGGCGGTTGAGTAGGGGAATCGAGGGTGCGGGGGGTCGGCGGCGGCGGCCGGTGGACCGGGGGGTGCTCAGCGGCGAGGGGGACCGGATCTGGCGAGGTGGGATAGCGATCGAGATGGAGGGGGATCGAGATCGAGTGTCCATGAAATTTAAAAATATTCATGATAGTTCAAAAAGTGCCCATGAAATACCATCGAGAAATGAAGGCTACGATTTAAATACAATCGATCTTAGCTAGCTATCTGTTCACAATCTTCTTGCCCTTCTTTTTCGCAAATGGAGTTCTTCTGTGGAACGGACGTCCTTTAGGTAGGGTGGTCCTGCTTCTTCTTGTGGTGTATGCTGCTACTTCATCATCGTCGTCATGTTCGATCCTCGGGTCGCCATACTTGTCGAAGTCTTGCTCATTGGCTACTCCATCCATTCCAATGATCTTCCTTTTGCCTCTCCTCACGACAACACGACTGGGCTTTGACGGGTCGGTAATGAAGAAGCATTGGTCCACTTGGGAAGCCAGTACCCATGGCTCATTTTTCGCGGTGACGTTTGCGCCCGCGGTCTTGGATTTGGCTTCGGGTATAACCATGGTGGTGAAATACCGGTCTTCTTTTAGGACGCTCTTTGCCCATCTGACACGGAACATCGGGACCTTCTCTCCAGCATAGCTCAGCTCCCAGATCTCCTCGATCCTTCCGTAGTATCTGTCCTTGTCGTTACCGGTGTAGGATTCCATCGTTACCCCGGAGTTCTGATAACCATCGCTCTTCATGTCCTTGGCCTCGGTGTAGAATGTGTAGCTGTTGATATCGTACGCCTCATAGGTCATCAGGTTGTGCTCGACGCCCTGTGACAAGGCGAATATGAGTTGTTCTTCCGCGGAAGAATCCTCATGTAAAGGGTACGATAGAAGCTTCTGCTTGAACCAACGCGTGAAACATGAGTTGTGCTCTTTGAGTATATCTCCGTCCGTCCTCTGTTGGCCTCGGTCATTGTACGTCTTCTTAATAAAGGTTTTGTGCTCTACCACCCAAGGATCGACCACGTCTATGTGTTGTAGCGCGACTAGGTTTGCTCTTTCAAAGTCGGCGAGTCGACCCTCGAAGTCGACATGCATTTCGCTGCGACCCTCACGGTGACCCCATCCAGCGAGCCTGCCGAGGTGCCTGTTGACGGGCAGACCAACGGGGTTCTCGATGCCTAGATAATTCGTGCAGTAGGAGATGCACTCTTCAGTCAGAAAGCCCCTGGCTATGCTTCCCTCTGGACGTGACATGTTGCGAACGTATCCTTTGATGACCCCATTCATCCTTTCGAACGGCATCATGCTGTGCAGGAACATCGGCCCAAGTTGGATGATATCGTCCACGATATGGACCAGCAGATGCACCATAACGTCGAAGAATGCGGGCGGGAAGTACATCTCAAGCTCGCATAGTATCACCACGATCTCTTCCTGTAGCCTTCTGAGTTGCCTCACGCCAACAGACTTCCGAGAGATGACATCGAAAGAGTTGCATAGGCCAAATAGGGTTTCACGGACGTGCGCGTCCATGATCCCACGGATTGCAACTGGAAGTATCTGCGTCATCAGCACGTGACAGTCGTGAAACTTCATCCCGCTGAACTTCTGCTTCGCTGGGTCTAGGTATCTGCTTATCTTCCCCGCGTAACCGTAAGGAAGTTTTACTCCTACGAGGCAGGTGAAAAACTGCTCGATCTCCTCCTGACTTAGAGTGAAGCACGCGGGAGGGTAGTCATTTCTGGTCTTCTTGGCCTTTTTGCCTTTGCGACGACTTTCCGTGTCCTGCTTCGCCTCATCATCATCATCATATATAGCGTGAAGCTCCTGCCTGATGCCCATTGATTTCAAGTCTGCCCTTGCTTTCGGCCCATCTTTGGTCCTCTCTGGCTTGTTGAGCAGGGTACCAAGCAGACTCTCGCACACGTTCTTCGTGATATGCATGACATCAAGGCTGTGAGGCACACGGTGGATCTTCCAGTATGGCAAGTCCCAGAAAACAAACCTCGTTTTCCATACCTTCAGCAGCGGCTCTGGCGCCTTTCGCTTCTTACCCGGCTCTGGCGCCTTTTGCTTCTTTCCCGGCAGTGGGGAGTCTTTCCAATTTTTCAACAGCTCGTCTATTTCCTCGCCGCTCCTCGTACGCGGGCGTCCTCGGGGTTCGGTTTCACCATTGAATAGATCCTTGCGTTTTCTCCACGGGTCATCGTCGCGAAGCCACCTTCGATGTCCCATGAACACGGTTTTCGAAGACACGGGATCTCTATCTAGCTGGCGATACGTTGTGTCATCCATGCACCTGACGCATCCAGAAAATCCGTGGACCACCTGCCCCGCGACATATCCGTAACCGATATAGTCGTGCACCGTCGTGAGCAGCGCGGCTCTCATAGGGAAATATTCTTTCTCTGCGGCGTCCCACGTATGGCTGGCGTTTTCCACAGCGTGTCAAGCTCCTCTTTTAGCAGCCCCAGATACAGATTGATGTCGTTCCCTGGTTGTTTCGGTCCTTCAATTAGCATACTCATGTGAATGTACTTCCTCTTCATGCACAACCAGGGGGGAAGGTTGTACATCCACACAAACACAGGCCAGGTGCTATGTGTGCTTCTCTGGCTGCCAAACGGATTGACTCCATCGGTGCTCGCGCCCAGCACGATGTTCCTTGGATCGTTCCCAAATTCTAGGTCTTCGAAGTTCAACGCTTGCCACTGGCTTGCATCCTTAGGGTGACTCAGCATCTTGTCTTTTTTATCTATCTCCGGATCATTTGCGTCATCTTCTCGCTTCTTCTCCTCCCTATCCGCGTGCCAACGCAGGAGCTTTGCTACCTTAGGTTCCGCGAAATACCGCTGCAGACGAGGAGTGATCGGAAAGTACCACACCACTTTTCGAGGAGCTTTCTTCCTCTTCTTGTATCGAGTGACGCCGCACACCGGACATATGGTAGACTCCGCGTGCTCGTCCCGATAAATGATGCAATTGTTCATGCACACATGGTATTACACGTGCGGTAAATCCAGAGGACACATGATTTTCTTCGCCTCCTCCAAACTGGTCGGGCACTTGTTCCCCTTGGGAAGACGTTCGTGCCAGAATGACATGTTCTCGTCGAAGCATGCGTCGGTCATTTTGTGTTTTACCTTCATCTCGAGAGACATGAGCATTACTTTCAGGCGGGTATCCTCGGGCATGCATCCTTCATACAATGGAGTAACCGTGTCTAACTCAAGTTGATCCATCTTGGCTTTCTCTCGGGCGGCAGCTCTTGCGTTATCCGTCTGCTTGAGAAGCAACTCTTGAATATGAGGGTCCTGCACCCAGCCCATCGATGGTCCAGCGTCGTCTGCTCCGCCGGCATCATCATCTTCATGATCATGCCCGTCGTCTTCTCCGGCATCTTCCTCATCATCATGTCCTGCATCTTCTACATGATGACTGTGTACAGCATCACCGCCGTGATCATCTCCTGGGGATTCTTCGTCTTCTCGCCCGCCCGAGCCGCGGTGGTTGTCTTGCTGCCCTTCCTCATTTCTTGCCCGGCCCCCATGGACGAATTCGTAGTCATCTTCATCACCTTGCCACCGATAGCCATCCATGAAACCACGCAAGAGCAGGTGGTCCCGCACCTGCCTGGATTCCGGGTCCGCAATAAGGCTCTTTAGCTTGCATCTTCGACACAGACATCTTATCTCCGTCTCGTTCTTTTGAAGCATCTCGGCCTTCGCAGACCTCAAAAACCTATTCACGATGCCTTCGGTCATCATGCGGACCATGGTCGCCTGCGGGGTAGAGCAAAACGATATTTTAGAACCAAGAAAAAATTTGGCATGACTTTCCCTAAAAATAGGACCCAAAAGAATGCTTAATGCCAAAATTCTCGCCGAAACGGAAATGAATCAACATTCCGGCAAAATATTGGCAACTATCGCATTTCAAATACCGGTACACCTCCAAACACAAACACATATGCAACACCACAAACATATGCAACACCACGAACATACATAGATCTAGCTAGGCCATAAAAAGTGCATGTGCACATTGTTGTAGGGAGAACAACATAAATATAGCTTCCCCCCTTACTTACTTATCAAAACAAGGTAATTTAACCACTTAAATTGAATGAATCTATGGTGGAAATGAGGTGAAAAAGAGGAGGCACCCGAGACAAGGAGGAGGTGGAGAGAATGAAGTGGGGAGAAAGTGAGTGTGGGTAGGAGAGGCTGTCCAAAATATCTTGTTGCTGCCCACTTACTAATGGCGCACCAACTCTAAATGCGCCATTAGTAATCCAGGTTACTAATGGCGCACCTTCTGGTGGTGCGCCATTAGTAGTTTTGCAAAAAAAACATAATAATGGCGCACTGTCCCACAGTGCGCCATTACTAGTTTAAACTAGTAATGGCGCACGGTGGAACAGTGCGCCATTGGTAGTTTTGCATAAAAGGGAATAAAAAATATAATTAAAAAACCAACATTAGTGGCGCACTTTCCGGCAGGTGCGCCATTACTAGTTACAACTAGTAATGGCGCACTGTGTCTGGATGCGCCATTAGTATGTTTGCACAGGCGCACTAGTTAAATTTTTTTTTGATACTAATGGCGCACCCTGGGCCAGGTGCGCCATTAGTAGTTTCAACTCTAATGGCGTATCAGAAGGTGGTGCGCCATTAGTATATACTAATGGCGCACTGCTTGTCTGGTGCGCCATTAGTGTCAACCCCATCTATAGCCCTTTTTCTAGTAGTGCCCGGACCCCTTTCGGCACTCCCGGTACAATACCGATAATGCGTGAAACTTTTCCGGCGACCAAAACAAGACTTCCCATATATAAATCTTTACCTCCGGACCATTCCGGAACTCCTCGTGACGTCCGAGATCTCATCCGGGACTCCGAACAACTTTCGGGTTACCGCATACTAATATCTCTATAACCCTAGCGTCACCGAACCTTAAGTGTGTAGACCCTACGGGTTCGGGAACCATGCAGACATGACCGAGACGTTCTCCGGTCAATAACCAACAGCGGGATCTGGATACCCATGTTGGTTCCCACATGTTCCACGATGATCTCATCGGATGAACCACGATGTCGAGGATTCGATCAATCCCGTATACAATTCCCTTTGTCTAGCGGTACGATACTTGCCCGAGATTCGATCGTCGGTATCCCGATACCTTGTTCAATCTCGTTACCGGCAAGTCTCTTTACTCGTTCCGTAACACATCTTCCCGTGATCAACTCCTTGATCACATTGTGCACATTATGATGATGTCCTACCGAGTGGGCCCAGAGATACCTCTCCGTCACACGGAGTGACAAATCCCAGTCTCGATTCGTGCCAACCCAACAGACACTTTTGGAGATACCCATAGTGCACCTTTATAGCCACCCAGTTACGTTGTGACGTTTGGCACACCCAAAGTATTCCTACGGTATCCGGGAGTTGCGCAATCTCATGGTCTAAGGAAATGATACTTGACATTAGAAAAGCTTTAGCATGCGAACTACACGATCTTGTGCTATGCTTAGGATTGGGTCTTGTCCATCACATCATTCTCCTAATGATGTGATCCCGTCATCAATGACATCCAATGCCCATGGTCAGGAAACCGTAACCATCTATTGATCAACGAGCTAGTCAACTAGAGGCTTACTAGGGACATGGTGTTGTCTATGTATCCACACATGTATCTGAGTTTCCTATCAATACAATTCTAGCATGGATAATAAACGATTATCATGAACAAGGAAATATAATAATAATCAATTTATTATCGCCTCTAGGGCATATTTCCAACAGTCTCCCACTTGCACTAGAGTCAATAATCCAGTTCACATCGATATGTGATTAACACTCAAGGTCACATCCCCATGTGACTAACACCCAAAGAGTTTACTAGAGTCAATAATCTAGTTCACATTACCATGTGATTAACACTCGATGAGTTCTGGGTTTGATCATGTTATGCTTGTGAGAGATGTTATAGTCAACGGGTGTGAATCTTTCAGATCCGTATGTACTTTGCAAATCTCTATGTCATCTTGTAGATGCAGCTACTACGCTATATTTGGAGCCATTTCAAATAACTGTTCTACTTGGAGCTATTCTAAATTGTTGCTCCATTATACGTATCCGGTATCTCTACTCAGAGCTATCCGGATAGGTGTTAAGCTTGCATCGACGTAACTCTTTACGTCGAACTCTTTATCACCTCCATAACCGAGAAACATATCCTTATTCCTCTAAGGATAATTTAGACCGCTATCTGGTGATCTACTCCTAGATTACCTTTGTACCCTCTTGCCAGATATGTGGCAAGGCACACATCAGGTGCGATACTCAGCATGGCATACCGTATAGAGCCTATGACAAAAGCATAGGGGACGACATTCGTCCTTTCTCTTTCTTCTTCCGTGGTCGAGCTTTAAGTCTTAACTTCATACCTTACAACTCAGGCAAGTACTCCTTCTTTGACTGATCCATCTTGAACCCCTTCAAGATCATGTCAAGGTATGTGCTCATTTGAAAGTACCATTAAGCGTTTTGATCTATCCTTATAGATCTTGATGCTCAATGTTCAAGTAGCTTAATCCAGGCTTTCCATTGAAAAACACTTTCCAAATAACCCTATATGCTTTCCAGAAATTCTGCATCATTTCTGATCCATAATATGTCAACAACATATACTCATCAGAAATTTTATAGTGCTCCCACTCACTTCTTTGGAAATACAAGTTTCTCATAAACTTTGTATAAACCCAAAATCTTTGATCATCTCATCAAAGCGTACATTCCAACTCCGAGATGCTTACTCCAGTCCTTAGAAGGATTGCTGGAGCTTTGCATACTTATTAGCATCTTTCAGGATTGATAAAACCTTCCGGTTGTATCACATACAACCTTTCCTCAAGAAAATCGTCGAGGAAACAATGTTTTGACATCCTATCTGCAAGATTTCATAAATAATGCAGTAATCGCTAATATAATTCCAACAGACTCTTAGCATCGCTACGAGTGAGAAAGTCTCATCGTAGTCAACTCCTTAAACTTGTCGGAAAACATCTTAACGACAAGTCGAGCTTTCTTAATGGTGATACTTACCATCATTGTCCGTCTTCCTTTTAAAATCCATATGTACCTAACAGCCTTACGACCATCAAGTAGTTCTTCCAAAGTCTACACTTTGTTTTCATACATGGATCCTATCTCGGATTTTATGGCCTCGAGCCATTTATCAGAATCTGGGCCCACCATCGCTTCTCCATGACTCGTAGGTTCATTGTTGTCTAGCAACATGACTTCCAAGACAGGATCACGTACCACTCTGAAGTAGTACGCATCCTTGTCATCCCACGAGGTTTGGTAGTGACTTGATCTGAAGTTTCATGATCACTATCATAAGCTTCCACTTCAATTGTTGTAGGTGCCACAGGAACAACTTCCTGTGCCCTGCCACACACTAGTTGAAGAGACGGTTCAATAACCTCATCAAGTCTCCACCATCCTCCCACTCAATTCTTTCGAGAGAAACTTTTCCTCGAGAAAGGACCCGATTCTAGAAACAATCCCTTATTGCTTTCGGTTCTGAGACAGGAGGTATACCCAACTGTTTTGGGTGTCCTATGAAGATGCATTTATCCGCTTTGGGTTCGGGCTTATCAGCCTGAAACTTTTTCGCATAAGTGTCGCAGCCCCAAACTTTTAAGAAATGACAGCTTAGGTTTCTCTAAACCATAGTTCATATGGTGTCATCTCATCGGAATTACGTGGTACCCTATTTAAAGTGAATGTGGTTGTCTCTAATGCCTAACCCATAAACTATCATGGTAATTCGATAAGAGACATCATGGTATGCATCATATCCAATAGGGTGCAGTTATGATGTTCGGACACACCATCACACTATGGTGTTCCAGGCTGTATTAGTTGTGAAACAATTTCCACAATGTCTTAATTCTATGCCAAACTCGTAATTCAGATATTCATCTCTATGATCATATCATAGATATTTTATCCTCTTGTCACGACGATCTTTCAACTTCACCCTGAAATTACTTGAACCTTTCAATAATTCAGACTCGTGATTCATCAAGTAAATATACTCAACATCTACTCAAATCATCTGTGAAGTAAGAACATAACGATATCCACTACATGCCTCAGCACTCATTGGATTGCACACATCAAAATGTATTACTTCCAACAAGTTGCTTTCTAGTTCCATTTTACTGAAAATGAGGCTTTCAGTCATCTTGCCCATGTGGTATGATTTGCATGTCTCAAGTGATTCAAAATCAAGTGAGTCCAAATGGTCCATTTGCATGGAGTTTCTTCATGCATATACACCAATAGACATGGTTCGCATGTCTCAAACCTTTCAAAACAAGTGAGCCGAAAGATCCATCAACATGGAGCTTCTTCATGCGTTTTATACCGATATGACTTACGTGGCAGTGCCACAAGTAGGTGGTACTATCATTACTATCTTTTGGCATGAACATGTGTATCACTACGATCGAGATTCAATAAACCATTCATTTCAGGTGTAAGACCATTGAAGGTATTATTCAAATAAACAGAGTAACCATTATTCTCTTTAAATGAATAACCGTATTGCGATAGACATAATCCAATCATGTCTATGCTCAACGCAAACACCAATCTTGATGGTAGAGGGAGCATACGATATTTGATCAACCATGGAAATACTTCCAACACATATCGTCATCTCACCTTTTGGCTAGTCTCCGTTTATTCCGTAGCTTTTATTTCGAGTTACTAACACTTAGCAACCGAACCGGTATCTAATACCCTGGTGCTACTAGGAGTACTAGTAAAGTACACATTAACATAATACATCCAATATACTTCTATCGACCTTGCCAGCCTTCTTATCTACCAAGTATCTAGGGTAATTCTGCTCTAGTGGCTGTTCCCTTTATTACAGAAGCACTTAGTCTCAGGTTTGGGTTCAACCTTGGGTTTCTTCACTAGAGCAGCAGCTGATTTGCCGTTTCATGAAGCATCCCTTTTTGCCCTTGCCCTTCTTGAAGCTAGTGGTTTCACCAACCATCAACAATTGATGCTCCTTCTTGATCTCTACTTTTGTGGTGTCAAACATCGCGAATATCTCAAGGATCATCATATATGTCCCTGATATATTATAGTTCATCACGAAGCTCAAGAAGCTTGGTGGTAATGACTTCGGAGAACCATCACTATTTCATCTGGAAGATCAACTCCCACTCGATTCAAGCGATTGTTGTACTCAGACAATCTGAGCACAAGTTCAACAATTGAGCTTTTCTCCCTTAGTTTGCAGGCTAAGAAAATCGTCGGAGGTCTTATACCTCTTGACGTGGGCACGAGCCTGAAATCCCAATTTCAGCCCTCGAAACATCTCATATGTTTCGCGACGTTTCAAAACGTCTTCGGTGCCTCAACTCTAAGCCGTTTAACTGAACTATCACGTAGTTATCAAAATGTGTATGTCAGATGTTCGCAACATCCATAGACAACATTCGAGGTTCAGCACACTGAGCGGTGCATTAAGGACATAAGCGTTCTATGAAGCAATGAGGACAAACCTCAGTTTACGGACCTAGTCCGCATAATTACTACTATCAACTTTCAACTAAATTTTCTCTAGGAACATATCTAAACAGTAGAACTGAAGTGCGAGCTACGACATAATTTGCGAAGACCTTTTGACTATGTTCAGGATAATTAAGTTCATCTTGTGAACTCCCACTCAGATAGACATCCCTCTAGTCATCTAAGTGATTACATGATCCGAGTCAACTAGGCCGTGTCCGATCATCACGTGAGACGGACTAGTCAACATCGGTGAACATCTTCATGTTGATCGTATCTACCATACGACTCATGCTCGACCTTTTGGTCTCTTGTGTTCCGAGGCCATGTCTGTACATGCTAGGCTCGTCAAGTCAACCTAAGTGTTTCGCGTGTGTAAATCTGTCTTACACCCGTTGTATGTGAACGTTAGAATCTATCACACCCGATCATCACGTGGTGCTTCGAAACAACGAACTGTCGCAATGGTGCACATTTAGGGGGAACACTTTCTTGAAATTATTATGAGGGATCATCTTATTTACTACCGTCGTTCTAAGCAAATAAGATGTATAAACATGATAGACATCATACGCAATCAAATAGTGACATGATATGGCCAATATCATATTGCTCCTTTTGATCTCCATCTTCGGGGATCCATGATCATTATCGTCACCGGCATGACACCATGATCTCCATCATCATGATCTCCATCATCGTGTCTTCATGAAGTTGTCTCGCCAACTATTACTTCTACTTCTATGGCTACCAGTTAGCAATAAAGTAAAGTAATTACATGATGTTTATGTTGACACGCAGGTCATAAATAAATAAAGACAACTCCTATGGCTCCTGCCGGTTGTCATACTCATCGACATGCAAGTCGTGATTCCTATTACAAGAACATGATCAATCTCATACATCACATATCATTCATCACATTCTTCTTGGCCATATCACATCACATAGCATACCCTGCAAAAACAAGTTAGACGTCCTCTAATTGTTGTTTGCATGTTTTACGTGGCTGCTATGGGTTTCTAGCAAGAACGTTTCTTACCTACGCAAAAACCACAACGTGATATGCCAATTGCTATTTACCCTTCATAAGGACCCTTTTCATCGAATCCGATCCGACTAAAGTGGGAGAGACAGACACCTGCTAGCCACCTTATGCAACTAGTGCATGTCAGTCGGTGGAACCAGTCTCACGTAAGAGTACGTGTAAGGTCAGTCCGGGCCGCTTCATCCCACAATGCCGCCGAATCAAGATTGGACTAGTAACGGTAAGCATATTGAACAAAATCAACGCCCACAACTACTTTGTGTTCTACTCGTGCATAGAAACTACGCATAGACCTAGCTCATGATGCCACTGTTGGAGAATGTAGCAATAATTCAAAATTTTCTACGTATCACCAAGATCAATCTATGGAGTCATCTAGCAACGAGGGAGGAGTGGATCTACATACCCTTGTAGATCGCGCGCGGAAGCGTTCAAGAGAACGGGGTTGATGGAGTCATACTCGTCGTGATCCAAATCACCGATGATCCTAGCGCCGAACGGACGGCACCTCCGCGTTCAACACACGTACGGAGCAGTGACGTCTCCTCCTTCTTGATCCAGCAAGGGGGGAGGAGAGGTTGATGGAGATCCAGCAGCACGACGGCGTGGTGGTGGAAGTAGCGGGATTCCAACAGGGCTTCGCCAAGCGCTGCGGGAGGAGGGAGATGTGTCATGGGAGGGAGAGGGAGGCGCCAGGGCTTAGGTGTTGCTGCCCCTGTTGGAATCCCGCTACTTCCACCACCACGCTGTCGTGCTGCTGGATCTCCATCAACACACGTATGGAGCAGCGACCTCTCCTCCTTCTTGATCCAGCAAGGGGGGAGGAGAGGTTGATGGAGATCCAGCAGCACGACGGCATGGTGGTGGAAGTAGCGGGATTCCAACAGGGCTTCACCAAGCGCTGCGGGAGGAGGGAGATGTGTCATGGGAGGGAGAGGGAGGCGCCAGGGCTTAGGTGTTGCTGCCCTCCCTTCCCCCCACTATATATAGGGCCAAGGGAGAGGGGGGGGGGGCGCAGCCTTGGCCCTTCCTCCAAGGAAGGGTGCGGCCAGGGAGGAGTCCATCCTCCCCAAGGCACCTAGGAGGTGCCTTCCCCCTTTAGGACTCTTTCTTTCCCTTATCTCTTGGCGCATGGGCCTCTTGGGGCTGGTACCCTTGGCCCATATAGGCCAAGACGCACACTCCTACAGCCCATGTGCCCCCCCGGGGCAGGTGGACCCCCTTGGTGGACCCCCGGACCCCTTTCGGCACTCCCGGTACAATACCGATAATGCGCTAAACTTTTCCGGCGACCAAAACAAGACTTCCCATATATAAATCTTTACCTCCGGACCATTCCGGAACTCCTCGTGACGTCCGGGATCTCATCCGGGACTCCGAACAACTTTCGGGTTACCGCATACTAATATCTCTATAATCCTAGCGTCACCGAACCTTAAGTGTGTAGACCCTACGGGTTCGGGAACCATGCAGACATGACCGAGACGTTCTCCGGTCAATAACCAACAACGGGATCTGGATACCCATGTTGGTTCCCACATGTTCCACGATGATCTCATCGGATGAACCACGATGTCGAGGATTCGATCAATCCCGTATACAATTCCCTTTGTCTAGTGGTACGTTACTTGCCCGAGATTCGATCGTCGGTATCCCGATACCTTGTTCAATCTCGTTACCGGCAAGTCTCTTTACTCGTTCCGTAACACATCATCCCATGATCAACTCCTTGATAACATTGTGCACATTATGATGATGTCCTACCGAGTGGGCCCAGAGATACCTCTCCGTCACATGGAGTGACAAATCCCAGTCTCGATTCGTGCCAACCCAACAGACACTTTCGGAGATACCCGTAGTGCACCTTTATAGCCACCCAGTTACGTTGTGACGTTTGGCACACCCAAAGTATTCCTACGGTATCCAGGAGTTGCACAATCTCATGGTCTAAGGAAATGATACTTGACATTAGAAAAGCTTTAGCATGCGAACTACACGATCTTGTGCTATGCTTAGGATTGGGTCTTGTCCATCACATCATTCTCCTAATGATGTGATCCCGTCATCAACGACATCCAATGTCCATGGTTAGGAAACCGTAACCATCTATTGATCAACGAGCTAGTCAACTAGAGGCTTACTAGGGACATGGTGTTGTCTATGTATCCACACATGTATCTGAGTTTCCTATCAATACAATTCTAGCATGGATAATAAACGATTATCGTGAACAAGGAAATGTAATAATAATCAATTTATTATTGCCTCTAGGGCATATTTCCAACAGTTATCGGATCCAAAACCTGACCCGATAGCTTAACGGCGTTCCGTTATGGTGGATGCCACGTGTCGGTCACCCGTGACGAAAGCACTTCTGTGACGCGTGATTTATCGTCATGGAAGTGGACACTTCCGTGATGATAATTTTGGTAATGTCATGGAACAATTCTACGACAGCACAGGTATGACTATCTTGATTCTGTCACAAATTTGTCATGGATGTACATGCATGACAAAAAAACGCGGCCTACTGTGACAAACACGTATCATCACGGAAGTGTATTTTTTTGTAGTGTCCTTGGTGTGGATGCCAAGCTTGGCATTCGGATATGAAGATTCCTTTCTCCGTAACCGACTTTGTATAACCCTAGTCGCCTCTGGTGTCTATATAAACAGGAGGGCTTAGTCCATAGAGACAATCATAATTAGATAGGCTAGACTTCTAGGGTTTTAGCCATTACGATCTCATGGTAGATCAACTCTTGTAACCCCCATACTCATCAATATTAATCTAGCAGGACGTAGGGTTTTACCTCCATCGAGAGGGCCCGAACCTGGGTAAACATTGTGTTCCCTGTCTCCTGTTACCATCAACCTCAGACGCACAGTTCGGGACCCCCTACCCGAGATCTGCCGGTTTTGACACCGACATTGGTGCTTTCATTGAGAGTTTAGTTGTGTCGTCAGGAGGTTTGATGGCCCCATCAATCGTCTAGAACAATGTTGTCCAGGGAGAAACCTTCCCCCCGGACAGATCTTTGTATTCGGCGGCTTCACATTGTGGGCCAACTCACGTGGCCATCTAGAGCGGATCAATAGTTATGCCCCTGGTCGTCAGGTCAGATTGGAAGCTTGAACTACGTCGCGAATATCCACTGAGACTTGATCTTCGACGGATTCGAGACCACGGCAGCCGCTCCCTGTCGCCACGATGAACATGACTTAAATCTGTCATTGGACCATGCCCAGGGGATAGCGCCTGTAACTGCTCTGGCCCTAGATCCGGAGCAGATTGTGCTATCCGAGGACGGGAGGCTCAACCCTGCCACGGAAACCGTAGACTCAGTGGCGTCAGAGCCACACAACGACCCAACCTCGAGTGGGATCCGTGTCACCGGAACCTCGGACCCGTTTCCGGCTACAAGTTTCGAACCATGTGTGTCCGCGCACGACGAGCTTGATCAAGCATCGATCGTCAAATTCAGCTCCGCGGACATCTTTCGGCACTCGCCTTTAGGCGACATGGTAAACTCATTAAAAACACTCTCCTTAGTGGGGGACTCTCAGCCGAATTATATCTGATATGAACTGGAGGCTGACGACGGAGAATTCCACTGCCCACCCCACCCACTTAATAGCCACTGTCGAAGACTTAACTGACATGTTCGATTACAGCTCCGAAGACATCGACGGTATGGATGACGATGCTAGAGAGGAGTAGGCCGAAAACCTATCGTTCACCGGATGATGGACGACCACCTCCTCATACGATGTATACATGGTATATGCACCAAAAGAGAATAGTGGCGATGACAAGGAAGATCCAGTTGAGGATAAACCTCCTGAGATACAACCAAAATGCCGGCGTCAGCGGCGCCGCTCTAAATCACGCCACATCAAAGATAGAAACACCGACATAGGAGAAGATAACACTCCGGACGGTGCCAAAGACAATGAATACCCCGTTGAGGCAACTTCCGAACAAGATGAACGGGAAGATGAGCGAGTCAGCCCTGATGAACAGGCCGCGCATGAAGACTCGGAGGACAACAATTATCTTCCACTCTCCGAGGATGAGGTGAGCCTCGGCAATGAGGATTTTATCGTGTCTGAGGAACCTCTCGAGCAGGAGTGCTTCAAGCGCCGACTAATAGCCACTGCAAGGAGCCTAAAAAAGAAGCAACAACAACTTCAAGCCGATCAAGATATGCTCAATGACAGATGGACTAACGTCCTGGAAGCCGAGGAGTACGGCCTCAAGCGACCACTCAAAAGTTACCCGAAGCGCAAATTACTACCTCAATTTGATGACAAGGCATTGGAGCCCGTGCCATCAACACACAATGCGGCTGACCGACCACCACATGGTCGTGACAAAGCGGCAACCCAAGCCGAATACCAGCCCGTACCACCTCATCGTAAAGACAGAGACAAAACTGCTCAGGGATACACATATGATCTCTGGCAGGGCCTGAAGAATAAAGAAGGTCCGGCCAGATCGATCTATGGATCACGGGGGTGTGCCCTGACGCGCGACGACGGCTATCGAGCCGAACATGGCAAGCATAATTACGCCCGAGCCGAAAATCGCAGTCAGACTCCATCTAAAATACGTTGCGACCTGGCCCGATATAGATGCGCCGCACACCCCCTCTGCTTCACTGATGAAGTAATGGGACATGAATTCCCATAAGGGTTCAAACCCGTGAATATCGAATCATATGATGGAACCATAGATCCTGCGGTATGGATTGAAGACTTTATCGACCATATTCACATGGCGCGCGGCGATGATCTTCATGCCATCAAATACCTCCCCCTAAAACTCAAGGGGCCAGCCCGACACTGGCTGGACAGCCCGCCTGAAAACTCCATTGGTAGCTGGGAGGACTTAGAAGAAGCCTTCCTTGACAACTTCCAAGGTACATATGTTCGACCTCCGAATGTCGACGACTTAAGTCACATAATCCAACAGCCCGGAGAGTCAGCCAGGAAATTCTGGACTAGATTCTTAACCAAAAGGAACCAGATCGTCGACTGTGCGGATGCCGAAGCCCTAGCGACATTTAAACATAGAATCCGGGATGAATGGCTCACCCGACACCTCGCCCAGGAAAAGCCGAAGTCCATGGCAGCCCTCATGGCACTCATGACCCGCTTTTGCGCGGGCGAAGATAGCTAGCTAGCCCGTAGCAATAACAACACAAGCGAACCTGGCACTTCGGAAGCCATAAATAGCAATGGAAAGCCCCGACGCAACAGACACAAGCGTCGAAGCTACGGTGATCATACTGATGACACGACGGTCAACGCCGGATTCAGTGGCTCCAAGTCCGGACAGCGGAAGAAGCCATATAAAAGAAATAATCAAGGCCCTTCTAGCCTAGACCGCATACTCGATCGCCCATGTCAGATCCATGGCACCCCTGATAAAGCAGCCAATCATACCCACAGGAGTTGTTGGGTCTTCAAACATGCCGGAAAATTAAATGCCGAAGACAAGGAGAAGGGGTCGCAAAGCGAGAACGAAGACGAGGAGCCCCGTCCACCGAACACAGGGGGGACAAAAGAAGTTTCCCCCTCAAATCAAAATGGTGAACATGATATACGCTACCCATATCCCCAAGAAGGAGAGCAAGTGCGTGCTCAGGGACGTCTATGCGATAGAGCCAGTCGCCCCAAAATTCAACCCATGGTCGTCATGCCCGATCACCTTCGATCGCAGGGACCATCCGACCAGCATCCATCATGGCGGATCAGCCGCACTGGTCCTTGACCCAATAATTGATGGATTTCACCTTACACGAGTCCTCATGGACGGTGGCAGCAGCCTCAACCTGCTTTACCAGGATACAGTGCACAAAATGGGCATCGGTCCATCAAGGATCAAGCCCACCAAAACCACCTTTAAAGGAGTTATACCAGGTGTCGAGGCCCGCTGCTCGGGCTCAATTACATTGGAGGTCGTCTTCGGATCTTCAAACAACTTCCGAAGCGAGGAGTTAATCTTAGATATCGTCCCCTTCCGCATCTGCTATCACGCACTACTCGACGAACTACGTTTTCCCGATTCAATGCGGTGCCAAACTATGCTTATCTCAAGCTCAATATGCCCGGACCACGCGGTGTCATAACAGTCAATGGAAACACGAAGCGCTCCCTCCATACCGAGGAGCACACCGCTGCCCTGGCAGCAGAGGTACACAGAGATCTCCATAAGCAGAACCTTAATTCGGCGGCCATACTCCCGGACACTGTCAAACGAGTCCGGACTACTCTACACCAGGACAGCCCAGCTCATCAAGAGCTCAACTACCAATTCGGCCTCCGTCCCAGACCCCACCAAGTGACGCGTTCGTGCCACGCGTACATAATTACGCACTCAAAATACCATGGGCATAGACGAAGGCATAACCAGATTGTGATCCATAATACGGCTTGACCTCCCCTGGACACACATACTTTCACTCTTTCTTTTTTCTTTTGTTTTTTCCTTTTCAGGTTTCTCTTCCGCAGGCCCCTCTCGACAGCCTCCTAATCGGTCCTTTCGAAGGACGGACACACCAAGGTGGTAAGTAGCACAAACGTGTCGGGGAATCTCTAGATGTTCTTCTCGATGATCATTCTACCCGCTTTCAGGACCCGTACACAGCTCCTCCTTGGTCTTGGCATGTTAAATAGCCACTGTTCCTTATCGCACTACTTGTACAAAATACGCTTTGATGTATTAATCAAACTATAATGGAAACAATTTGCAGCCCAACTTCTGCGGCACTAGTTCGTTCTTTTGATAATCTTATCAAATTGCACCCGTACACTTTGGTACGCTTTATTCCGCCAGGGGCTTCATTGTGCCCCATAACACGACAACAAAGTCCGAACACTTTTTGCAGTATAGTTCGGCACCCTAAATTTAGCATTATATGCATCGGCTCCGAATCATGTCTTTGGTCAATAGTTGGGTTGCCCGGCTGCTTACTACCTTACGTTCCGCTATATCGGCTAGGGTAGTAAAGGGAGAACTACTGCGATTGTGTCCTAGTTTATCCAGATGAGCACCTCAGTAGAGAAAGCCGAAAACTGACTGTCATGATGCGGCGAGAGCCGGTCAGCTCTTCAGAGGTTTCAAATCTTTAGCGATTTTTTCTGCATTATGCGATGAATCGGTTCTTATCCGATCAGGTGTTTACATCACCCTAGTTCGGATACTAGGGGCTGCGCCTAAATTTTTATTGTCAAACTCCTATGGCTAAGTGAGGGTGACAAAGACACATAGTCCGATTGCCTGGTTCGTAGCGCTAAACGTTGGGGAACATAGTAATTTCAAAAAAATTCATACGCACACGCAAGATCATGGTGATGCATAGCAACGAGAGGGGAGAGTATCTTCTACGTACCCTCGTAGACCATAAGCGGAAGCGTTTAATCATCGCGGTTGATGTAGTCGTACGTCTTCACGATCCGACCGATCCAAGTACTGAACGTACGGCACCTCTGCGTTTAGCACACGTTCAGCTCGATGACGTCCCTCGGGCTCTTGATCCAGTTAAGGCCGAAGGAGAGTTCCGTCAGCATGACAGCATGGCGATGGTGATGATGAAGTTACTGGCACAGGGCTTTGCCTAAGCACTACGACGATATGAACGAGGTGTGTAACTGTGGAGGGGGGCACCGCACACGGCTAAGACAAATATTGGCGCCCCTTTGGGGTGCCCCTTGCCCACGTATATAAAGGAGGGAGGAAGAGGAGGCCGTCCCTAGAGGGGGCGCGCCAAGGTGTGGGGAATCCTACTAGGACTCCCTAGTCCAAGTAGGATTCCCCTCCTCTTTCCTATTCGGAATAGGAGAGAAGGAAAGAGAGGGAGAGGGAGAAGGAAAGGGGGGCCGTGCCCCCACCCCTTGTCCAATTCGGTTTGGGCAGGGGGAGGCGCGCACCACCTCTTGGCCCTTCTCCCCTCTCTCCACTAAAGCCCAATAAGGCCCATTACTTCTCCCGGCGAATTCCCGTAACTCCCCGGTACTCCGAATCACTCGGAACCTTTCTGATGTCCGAATATAGCCTTCCAATATATCGATCTTTACGTATCGACCATTTCGAGACTCCTCGTCATGTCCGTGATCTCATCCGGGACTCTGAACAACCTTTGGTACATCAAATCACATAACTCATAATAAAAATCGTCATCGAACGTTAAGCGTGCGGACCCTACAGGTTCGAGAACTATGTAGACATGACCAAGACACATATCTGGTCAATAACCAATAGCGGAACCTGGATGCTCATATTGGCTCCTACATATTCTACGAAGATCTTTATCGGTCAAACCGCATAACAACATACGTTGTTCCCTTTGTCATCGATATGTTACTTGCCCGAGATTTGATCGTCTGTATCCTCATACCTAGTTCAATCTCATTACCGGCAAGTCTCTTTACTCGTTCCGTAATGCATCATACCGCAACTAACTCATTAGTCACAATGCTTGCAAGGCTTATAGTGATGTGCATTACCGAGAGGGCCCAGAGATACCTCTTCGATACACGGAGTGACAAATCCTAATCTCGATCTATGCTAACTCAACAAAAACCATCGGAGACACCTGTAGAGCATCTTTATAATCACCCATTTACGTTGTGATGTTTGATAGCACACAAGGTGTCCTCCGGTATTCGGGAGTTGCATAATCTCATAGTATGAGGAACATGTATATGTCATGAAGAAAGTAGTAGCAATGAAACTGTAACGATCATAATGCTAAGCTAACGAATGGGTCTTGTCCATCACATCATTCTCTAATGATGTGATCCCGTTCATCAAATGACAACACATGTCCATGGCTAGGAAACTTAACCATCTTTGATTAACGAGCTAGTCAAGTAGAGGCATACTAGGGACACTCTGTTTGTCTATGTATTCACACATGTACTAAGTTTCTGGTTAATACAATTCTAGCATGAATAATAAACATTTATCATGACATAAGGAAATATAAAACAACTTTATTATGGCCTCTAGGGCATATTTCCTTCAGTCTCCCACTTGCACTAGAGTCAATAATCTAGTTCACATCGTCGTGTGATTTAACACCAATAGTTCACATATTTATGTGATTAGTTCACATCTCCATGTGATTGATACGTCTCCAACGTATCTATAATTTTTTATTGTTCCATTCTATTATATATTCTATTTTGGATGTTTAATGGGCTTATTTATACACTTTTATATTATTTTTGGGACTAACATATTAACCGGAGGCCCAGCCCAAATTGTTGTTTTTTTGCCAATTTCAGTGTTTCGCAGAAAAAGAATATCAAACAGAGTCCAAACGGAATGAAACCTTCGGAGCGTGATTTTTGGAACAAACGTGATCCAGAAGACTTGGAGTGGATGTAAAGCAATCAACGAGGAGGCTGCTACCTCTTGAGCACTGCGTTGGATTTCCCCGAAGAGGAGAGGATGATGCAGCAAAGTAGCGTAAGTATTTCCCTGAGTTTTTGAGAACCAAGGTATCAATACAGTAGGAGGCTACGTGCGAGTCCCTCGTACCTACACAAAAACAATAGCTCAACGCAACCAACACGCTTAGGGGTTGTCAATCCCTTCACGGTCACTTACGAAAGTGATATCTGATAGAGATGATAAATAATATTTTTGGTATTTTTGGTATAGAGATGCAAAGTGAAAAGTAAAAGGCAAAGTAAAAAAGCAAAGCAATAATAAAGTGATGGAGATTGATATGATGAGAAAGAGACCCGGGGGCCATAGGTTTCACTAGTGGCTTCTCTCAAGAGCATAAGTATTCTACGGTGGGCGAACAAATTACTGTTGAGTAGTTGACAGAATTGAGCATAGTTATGAGAATATCTAGGTATGATCATGTATATAGGCATCACGTCCGAGACAAGTAGACCGACTCCTGCCTGCATCTACTACTACTACTCCACTCATCGACCGCAATCCAGCATGCATCTAGAGTATTAAGTTAAAAACAGAGTAACGCCTTAAGCAAGATGACATGATGTAGAGGGATAGTTTCATGCAATATGATAAAAAACCCATCTTGTTATCCTCGATGGCAACAATGTAATACGTGCCTTGCTGCTCCTTCTGTCACTGGAAAAGGACACCGCAAGATCGAACCCAAAGCTAAGCACTTCTCCCATGGCAAGAAAAACCAATCTAGTAGGCCAAACCAAACTGATAATTCGAAGAGATTTGCAAAGATAACCAATCATACATAAAAGAATTCACAGAAGATTCAAATATTGTTCATAGATAGACTGGATCATAAACCCACAATTCATCGGTCTCAACAAACACACTGCAAAAACAAGATTACATCGAATATATCTCCGCGAGAGAGGGGGAGAACATTGCATTGAGATCCAAAAAGAGAGAAGAAGCCATCTAGCTACTAACTATGGACCCGTAGGTCTGAAGTAAACTACTCACACTTCATCAGAGGGGCTTGGATGATGATGTAGAAGACCTCCGTGATCGATGCCCCCTCCGGCGGAGCTCCGGAACAGGCAACAAGATGGGATCTCGTGGATACAGAAAGTTGCGGAGGTGGAATTAGGTTTTTTGGCTCCGTTTCTGATCGTTTGGGGGTACGTGGGTATATATAGGAGGAAGAAGTACATCGATGGAGCAACAGGGGGCCCACGAGGGTGGAGGGCGCGCTTGGGGGGGGGGGCAGGCGCGCCCCCCTACCTCATGGCTTCCTGTTAATTGGCTTGACGTAGGGTCCAAGTCTCGTGAGTTGTATTCGGTGAGAAAATCACGTTCCCGAAGGTTTCATTCCGTTTGGACTCCGTTTGATATTCCTTTTCTTCGAAACCCTAAAATAGGCAAAAAAACAACAATTCTGGGCTGGGCCTACGGTTAATAGGTTAGTCCCAAAAATAATATAAAAGTGGATAATAAAGCCCAATAATGTCCAAAACAGTAGATAATATAGCATGGAGCAATCAAAAAATATAGATACCTTGGAGACGTATCAAGCATCCCCAAGCTTAATTCCTGCTCGTCCTCGAGTAGGTAAATGATAAAAACAGAATTTTTGATGCGGAGTGCTACTTGGCATAATTTTAATGTAATTCTTCTTAATTGTGGTATGAATATTCAGATCCGAAAGATTCAAGACAAAAGTTCATATTGACATAAAAATGATACTACTTCAAGCATACTAACTAAGCAATTATGTCTTCTCAAAAGAACATGGCCAAAGAAAGTTCATCCCTACAAAATCATATAGTTTAGTCATGTTTCATTTTCGTCACGCAAGAATGCTCTCATCATGCACAACCCCGATGACAAGCCAAGCAATTTTTTTGTACTTTAGTAATCTCAAACCTATAAACATTCACACAATATATGAGCGCGAGCCATGGACATAGCGCTATGGGTGGAATAGAATATAATGAAGGGGGTTATGTGGAGAAGACAAAAAAGGAGGAAGTCTCACATCAACGAGGCTAATCAATGGGCTATGGAGATGCCCACCGATTGATGTTAATGCAAGGAGTAGGGATTGCCATGCAACGGATGCACTGGAGCTATAAATGTATGAAAGCTCAACAAAAGAAACTAGTGGGTGTGCATCCAACTTGCTTGCTCACGAAGACCTAGGGCACTTGAGGAGGCCCATTGTTGGAATATACAAGCCAAGTTCTATAATGAAAAATTCCCACTAGTATATGAAAGTGATAACATGAGAGACTCTCTACTATGAAGATCATGGTGCTACTTCGAAGCACAAGTGTGGTAAAAGGATAGTAACATTCTCCCTTCTCTCTTTTTCTCTCATTTTTGGGCCTTTTTATGGCCTTTCTCTTTTTTGGCCTTCTCTTTTTTATGGCCTTTCTCTTTTTTTTATTCCTCACTTGGGAAAATGCTCTAATAATGATGATCATCACACTTCTATTTATTTACAACTCAATGATTACAACTTGATACTAGAACAAAGATGACTCTATATGAATGCCTCCGACGGTGTACCGGGATATGAAATGAACCAAGAGTGACATGTATGAAAGAATTATGAGCGGTGGCTTTGCCACAAATACTATGTCAACTACATGATCATGCTAAGCAATATGACAATGATGAATGTGTCATGATGAACGGAATGATGGAAAGTTGCATGGCAGTATATCTCAGAATGGCTATGGAAATGCCATAATAGGTAGGTATGGTGGCTGTTTTGAGGAAGATATAAGGAGGTTTATGTGTGAAAGAGCGTATCATATCACGGGGTTTGGATGCACCGGCGAAGTTTGCGCCAACTCTCAATGTGAGAAAGGGCAATGCACGGTACCGAAGAGGCTAGCAAGTATGGAAGGGTGAGAGTGCGTATAATCCATGGACTCAACATTAGTCATAAAGAACTCACATACTTATTGCAAAAATCTACAAGTCATCAAAAACCTCGGCACTACGCGCATGCTCCTAGGGGAATAGATTGGTAGGAAAAGACCATCGCTCGTCCCCGACTGCCACTCATAAGGAAGACAATCAAATAACACCTCAGGTTTCAAATTTGTTGCATAACGTTTACCATACGTGCATGCTACGGGACTTGCAAACTTCAACACAAGTATTTCTCAATTTCAAAACTACTCAACTAGCATGACTTTGATATTATTACCTCCATATCTCAAAACAATCATCAAGCATCAAACTTTTCTTAGTATTCAACACACTCATAAGAAAGTTTTATTATTAATCTTGCATACCAAGCATATTAGGATTTAAGCAAATTACCATGCTATTAAGACTCTCAAAATAATCTAAGTGAAGCATGAGAGATCAATAGTTTCTATAAAACAAATCCACCACCGTGCTCTAAAAGATATAAGTGAAGCACTAGAGCAAAACTATATAAAGCTCAAAAGATATAAGTGAAGCACATAGAGTATTCTATCAAATTCCAAATTATGTATGGCTCTCTCAAAAGGTGTGTACAGAAAGGATTATTGTGGTAGACTAACAAGCAAAGACTCAAATCATAAAAGACGCTCCAAGCAAAACACATATCATGTGGTGAATAAAAATATAGCTCCAAGTAAAGTTACCGATAGAAGTAGATGAAAGAGGGGATGCCTTCCGGGGCATCCCCAAGCTTTGTCTTTTAGGTGTCCTTAGATTATCTTGGGGGTGCCATGGGAATCCCCAATCTTAGGCTCTTGCCACTCCTTGTTCCATAATCCATCAAATCTTTACCCAAAACTTGAAAACTTCATAACACAAAACTTAAAGTAGAAAATCTCGTGAGCTCCGTTAGCGAAAGAAAACAAAAGACCACTTCAAGGTACTGTAATGAACTCATTATTTATTTATATTGGTGTTAAACCTACTGTATTCCAACTTCTCTATGGTTTATAAACTATTTTACTAGACATAGATTCATCAAAATAAGCAAACAACGCACGAAAAACAGAATCTGTCAAAAACAGAGCAGTCTTTAGTAATCTGTAGCTAGCGCAAGATCTGGAACCCCAAAATTCTAAAATAAATTTCTGGACGTGAGGAATTTATCTATTAATCATCTTAAAAAATAATTAACTAAATATCACTCTCCAAATAAAAATGACAGCAGTTCTCATGAGCGCTAAAGTTTCTGTTTTTTACAGCAAGTTCAACAAGACTTTCCCCAAGTCTTCCCAACGGTTCTACTTGGCACAAACACTAATTAAACACAAAAAACACAACCAAAACATAGGCTAAATAATTTATTTATTACCAATCAGTAGAAAAAAGCAAGAAATAAAAATAAAATTGGGTTGCCTCCCAACAAGCGCTATCGTTTAACGCCCCTCGCTAGGCATAACAAGCAAGAATAGATCTAGGTATTGCCATCTTTGGTAGGCAATCCATAAGTGGCTCACATGATAGATTCTTATGGAAATTTTATTTTATTTCTAGGGAAGTGTTCGATGCCCTTTTTTAATGGAAACTGAAATCTAATATTCCCTTCCTTCATATCAATAATTGCACCAACCGTTCTAAGGAAAGGTCTACCGAGAATAATAGGGCAAGAAGGATTGCAATCTATATCAAGAACGATAAAATCTACGGGAACATAATTCCTATTTGCAACAATAAGAACATCATTAATTCTTCCCATAGGTTTATTAATAGTGGAATCTGCAAGATGCAAGTTTTGAGAGCAATCATCAAAATCACGGAAATCTAGGAAATCACACAAAGTTTTGGGAATAGTAGAGACACTAGCACCCAAATCACACAAAGCATAAAACTCATAATATTTAATTTTAATTTTAATAGTAGGTTCCCACTCATCATAAAGTTTTCTAGGGATAGAAACTTTAAACTCAAGTTTTTCTTCATAAGATTGCATCAAGGCATCAACGATATGTTCGGTAAAGGCTTTATTTTGACTATAAGCATGAGGAGAATTTAGCAAGGATTGTAACAAGGAAATACAATTGATTAAAGAGCAATTTTCATAATTAAATTCCTTGAAATCCAATATAGTTGGTTTAGCATCATCTAGGGTTTTATTTCTTTTAATCCCCCTTTTATCAATTTCACCATCAAAATACTCCGAATTTTTAGAACACCTTCTAGGTAAAGGTGGATCATATTCAGTACCATCATTATTAAGATTCATATTGAAAAACAAAGATTTAATAGGGGACACATCAATAACTTTTAGATCTTCATCATTATTTTCATAGGAACTAGAAGAACATGCTTTAATAAAGGCATCTTTCATAGCACGCGTCCTAGCAGTTCTTTCCTTGCACTCATCAATGGAAATCCTCATGGATTTGAGAGACTCATTGATATCATGCTTAGGAGGAATAGATCTAATCTTTAAAGAATCAACATCAAGAGAAATTCTATCAATGTTCCTAGCCAAATCATCGATCTTAAGCAATTTTTTTTCAATCATAGCATTAAAATTATTTTGCGAAGAAATAAATTCTTTAACATTAGATTCAAAATCAGAGGGCATCTTATTATAATTTCCATAAGAATTTTTGTAGGAATTACCATAATTATTAGAGGGAACACTAGGATAAGTCCTAGGATTGAAATTTCCTCTATACGCGTTGTTACCAAAATTGTTCCTACCAACAAAATTCACATCCATAGATTCATTACTATTCCCAATCAAAGTAGACAAGGGAATATCATTAGGATCAGAAGAAACACTCTTATTAGCAAATAATTTCATAAGTTCATCCATCTTTCCACTCAAAACATTAATTTTTTCTATCGCATGCACCTTTTTATTAGTAGATCTTTGAGTATGCCATTGAGAATAATTAACCATAATATTATCTAGGTGTTTAGTAGCTTCTCCTAAGGTGATTTCCATAAAAGTGCCTCCCGCGGCCGAATCCAAAAGATTTCTAGAAGCAAAATTCAATCCGGCATAAAATTTTTGTATAATCATCCACAAATTTAAACCATGAGTAGGGCAATTACGTATCATTAATTTCATTCTCTCCCAAGCTTGTGCAACATGTTCATGGTCAAGTTGCTTAAAATTCATAATATCGTTTCTAAGAGAGATGATCTTAACGGGAGGAAAATACTTAGAGATAAAAGCATCTTTGCACTTGTTCCATGAATCAATACTATTTTTAGGCAAAGATGAAAACCAAGCTTTAGCACGATCTCTAAGCGAAAAAGGAAATAGCTTCAGTTTAACAATATCATTATCGACATCTTTCTTCTTTTGCATGTCACACAAATCAACGAAGGTATTAAGATGGGTAGCGGCATCTTCACTAGGAAGGTCGGAGAACGGATCTTTCATGACAAGATTCAGCAAAGCAGCATTAATTTCACAAGATTCAGCATCGGTAAGAGGAGCAATCAGAGTGCTAAGGAAATCATTATTATTGGTATTGGTGAAGTCACACAATTTAGTATTATCTTGAGCCATCACGACAAACAAGCAATCCAACACATGAGAAAACAAAAGGCAAACAGGCAAAAAGAGGCAAATAGAGAAAGAGAGGGAGGATAGAGAGAGAGAGGGCGAATAAAACGGCAAGGGTGAAGTGGGGGAGAGGAAAACGAGAGGCAAATGGCAAATAATGTAATGCGGGAGATAGGGATTGTGATGGGTACTTGGTATGTTGACTTTTGCGCAGACTCCCCGGCAACGGTGCCAGAAATTCTTCTTTCTACCTCTTGAGCACTGCGTTGGATTTCCCCGAATAGGAGAGGATGATGCAGCAAAGTAGCGTAAGTATTTCCCTCAGTTTTTGAGAACCAAGGTATCAATCCAGTAGGAGGCTACGCGTGAGTCCCTCGTACCTACACAAAAACAATAGCTCAACGCAACCAACGCGCTTAGGGGTTGTCAATCCCTTCACGGTCACTTACGAAAGTGAGATCTGATAGAGATGATAAATAATATTTTTCGTATTTTTGGTATAGAGATGCAAAGTGAAAAGTAAAAGGCAAAGTAAAAAAGCAAAGCAATAATAAAGTGATGGAAATGTGGCTTCTCTTAAGAGCATAAGTATTCTACGGTGGATGAACAAATTACTGTTGAGCAATTGACATAATTGAGCATAGTTATGAGAATATCAAGGTATGATCATGTATATAGGCATCACGTTCGAGACAAGTAGGCCGACTCCTGCCTGCATCTACTACTATTACTCCACTCATCGACCGCTATCCAGCATGCATCTAGAGTATTAAGTTAAAAACAGAGTAACGCCTTAAGCAAGATGACATGATGTAGAGGGATAGTTTCATGCAATATGATAAAAACCCATCTTGTTATCCTCGATGGCAACAATACAATACGTGCCTTGCTAAATATACTTGTTATTTTTTGTCCTTGTGCTAAAATACTAGCTGTGTTCTGTCCTTGTGCTATAATACTTGCCACCTTTGTCCTTGTGTAAAGTACTTTCTATTTTCTGTCCTTGTGCTAAAATACTTGTTGTCCTTGGCCTACAGTACTTGCACCATACATGTAGTGACTAGAGTATAATTACATGTCTACATCTGTACATGGAAATGTGGCATACATATAGGCAAAACCTATTTGTCTCATGTTTTGCTCACCGTGTTCATTTGCTTGCATGGCTAGGATGAAATGGAAGAGAAAGCTACTCAACCTACAGAAGATGGCCAACAATCCAACTCTGCAACCAAGGCTGTGGCTGAAGTTCTTACTAAGCACACTAAGAAGCCAATGTTTCTTAAGCATGTGGGGGTCCAACACGTGCATGAGAGATCTAGTCGTAGAGACCGTGAGGTAGAATAGGAAGCGCAGAAGAGGGGAAATGCTGAGCTTCGGGCCCTTGTTGAAACCTTGAACAATAAGTTACATGAATCAGAAGAAGCAAGGATCACGCAAGAAGAAGAAGAAGAAAGGACCAAGCAAGAAGAGGAGAACAGGAAAAAGCAAGCTGAGCTGGAAGCTAAATTAGACTTTTTACAAAATCAGATTCATCCAAGATAATCTCATGAGTAAGTTGTTTGTCCAAGCTAAATTCTGCTGGAAGCTATGAATGTGCTGGAACCTGCCTTCTGCTATATGTTATTCTGTAGTGCAAACTGCTTATGATGTTGCTGGATGCAAACTAAGTATTTTGCTGGTAGATGGAAGTTGTGTTGGATGTGTTATGTTTGATGGTTAGCGGATTTGGACATGGAAGTTTATTTATGTTGGATCAATACTTATCTTATTGTAATGCTGGAGTTTAATTTGTGTTTGTGATGATGTGCATCTGTTCTGTCTATTTTACATTGTTGTTGTACCAAAAGAAAGTTCTTCATTGTGGTGGACCAAAATTTGTTTTTGAGCATTAATGGGCTAGATTTGGTACAGTGTAAACGGGCTGAGAAACAGCATACTGGACCATCAGAAACAGGCTAATAGATAGAAGTTTTTTTAAAATATGGGCCCGACAAAAATTAACGGGCCAAACAATCCGGTATGTCTTCTTTTTTTCCGGATATTCGACCTGGCTCGACAAATTAACTAGACAAAAATTATAGGCCCAAATGGTAGAGGCCCAGATGAAGCCACATCAGATCCACGTGGATGCCACGCAATACATCATGGCATGCTGATCGGTGACGGATCTGTCCGTCACCGAAACCCGGGACTGGGGCGGGCCGAGCGGGGCCAGGGGCGTGATCAGTGACAGTCGGATACCGTCATGAATCTGTGACGGCTAAGAATTTCTGTCACGGAGTGTGCTGGTGGCAAATTATGACGCGTGATACATGACAGATTCTTAATCCGTCACGGAGGACAAGGCCTGACGGTTTTGTACACTGTTGTGACGGTTTATATCTGTCACGGAGGGCCTCTACATCAACTCCATGGCCCCTCCGATGATGTGTGAATAGTTTACCTCAGACCTTCGAGTCCATAGTTATTAGCTAGATGGCTTCTTCTCTCTCTTTGGATCTCAATACAAAGTTCTACTCGATTCTCTTGGAGATCTATTCGATGTAATCTTCTTTTGCGGTGTGTTTGTAGAGATCCGATGAATTGTGGGTTTATGATCAAGATTATCTATGAACAATATTTGAATCTTCTCTGAATTATTTTATGTATGATTGGTTATCTTTGCAAGTCTCTTCGAATTATCAGTTTGGTTTGGCCTACTAGATTGATCTTTCTTGCAATGGGAGAAGTGCCTAGCTTTGGGTTCAATCTTGCGGTGCTCGATCCCAGTGACAGTAAGGGAAATGACACGTATTGTATTGTTGCCATCGATGATAAAAAGATGGGGTTTATATCATATTGCATGAGTTTATCCCTCTACATCATGTCATTTTGCTTAAATCGTTACTCTGTTCTTATGAACTTAATACTCTAGATGCATGCTGGATAGCGGTCGATGTGTGGAGTAATAGTAGAATATGCACGTAGGAGTCGGTCTACTTGTCACGGATGTGATGCCTATATACATGATCATACCTAGATATTCTCATAATTATTTGCTTTTCTATCAATTGCTCGACAGTAATTTGTTCACCCACCGTAATACTTATGCTATCTTGAGAGAAGCCACTAGTGAAACCTATGGCCCTCGGGTCTATTCTCCATCATACAAGTTTCCAATATATTTTATTTTGCAATCTTTACTTTCAATCTATATTATAAAAATACCAAAAATATTTATCTTATTATTATCTCTATCAGATCTCACTCTTGCAAGTGGCCGAGAAGGGATTGACAACCCCTTTATCACGTTGGTTGCGAGGTTCTTATTTGTTTGTGTAGGTACGAGGTGACTCGCGCGTGGTCTCCTACTGGATTGATACCTTGGTTCTAAAAAACTGAGGGAAATACTTACACTACTTTGCTGCATCACCCTTTCCTCTTCAAGGGAAAACCAACGCATGCTCAAGAGGTAGCAAGAAGGATTTCTGGCATCGTTGCCATGGAGATCTACGCCAAGTCAAGACATACCAAGTACCCATCACAACTCTTATCCTTCACATTACATTATTTGCCATTTGCCTCTCGTTTTCCTCTCCCCCACTTCACCCTTGCCGTTTTATTCGCCCTTTTTTCCTTTCGCCCTTTGTTTCCGTTTGCTTTTTCCTCGCTTGTTTGCTTATGTCTTGGATTGCTTGCTTGTCATGATGGCTCAAGGTAATACTAAATTGTGTGACTTTGCCAATACCAACAATAATGATTTTATTAACACTCTCATTGCTCCCCTTATCGATGCTGAATCTTGTGAGATTAATACTGCTTTGCTGAATCTTGTCATGAAAGATCTGTTTTCTGGCCTTCCTAGCGAAGATGCCGCTACCCATCTAAACAACTTTGTTGATTTGTGTGATATGCAAAAGAAGAAAGATGTGGATAATGATATTGTTAAACTTAAGCTATTTCCGTTTTCACTTAGAGATCGTGCTAAAGCTTGGTTTTCGTCTTTGCCTAAAAATAGTATTGATTCATGGAATAAGTGCAAAGATGCTTTTATCTCTTAAGTATTTTCCTCCCGCTAAGATCATCTCTCTTAGAAACGATATTATGAATTTTAAACAACTTGATCATGAGCATGTTGCACAATCTTGGGAGAGGATGAAATTGATGATACGTAATTGCCCTACACATGGATTGAATTTATGGATGATTATACAAATTTTTTATGCCGGACTGAATTTTGCTTCTAGAAAGCGTTTAGATTCGGCCTCGGGAGGCACTTTTATGGAAATCACTTTAGGAGAAGCTACTAAACTCCTAGATAATATTATGGTTAATTATTCTCAATGGCACACTGAAAGATCTACTAGTAAAAAGGTGCATGCAATTGAAGAGATTAATGTTTTGAGTGGAACGATGGATGAACTTATCAAAATGTTTGCTAATAAGAGTGCTCCTACTGATCCTAATTATATGTCTTTTTCTACTTTGATTGAGAATAATAATGAATCTATGGATGTGAAATTTGTCGGTAGGAACAATTTTGGAAACAACGTGTATAGAGGTAATTTTAATCCTAGGCCGTTTCCTAGTAATTTCTCTAATAATTATGGTAATTCCTACAACAATTCTTATGGAAATTATAATAAGACGCCCTCTGATTTTGAATATAATATTAAAGAATTTATTAGTTCACAAAAGAGTTTCAATGCTTTGATTGAAGAAAAATTGTCTAAGATTGATGAGTTGGCTAGGAACGTGGATAGAATTTCTCTTGATGTTGATTATTTGATGCTTAGATCTATCCACCTAAGCATGATATCAAGGAGTCTCTCAAAGCCATGAGAATTTCCATTGATGAGTGCAAAGAAAGAACCGCTAGGATGCGTGCTAAGAAAGATTGCTTTGTGTAAGCGTGTTCTTCTAGTTTTCATGATAATAATGATGAAGATCTAAAAGTGATTGATGTGTCCCCTATTAAATCCTTGTTTTTCAATATGAATCTTGATAATGATGGGACTTGAGATGAGTCAACTTTAGTCAGAAGGCATCCCAAAAATTCGGAGTTTTTAGATCTTGATGCAAAAATTGGTAAAAGTGGGATTGAAGAGGTTAAAACTTTAAATAGCAATGAACCCACTATCTTGGATTTCAAGGAATTTAATTATGATAATTGCTCTTTGATAGATTGTATTTCCTTGCTGCAATCCCTGCTAAATTCTCCTCATGCATATAGTCAAAATAAAGCTTTTACTAAACATATCGTTGATGCTTTGATGCAATCTTATGAATGAAAACTTGAGTTGGAAGTTTCTATACCTAGAAAAATTTCTGATGAGTGGGAACCTACAATTAAAATTAAAATTAAATATCATGAATGCTATGCTTTGTGTGATTTGGGTGCTAGTGTTCCCATGATCCCAAAAACTTTGTGTGATTTGCTAGGTTTCCGTGAATTTGATGATTGTTCTTTAAACTTGCACCTTGCGGATTCCACTATTAAGAAACCTAAGGGAAAAATTAATTATGTTATTATTGTTGCAAATAGGAATTATGTTCCCATATATTCCATTGTTCTTGATATAGATTGCAATCCTTCATGTCCTATTATTCTTCGTAGACCTTTCCTTAGAATGATTGGTGCAATTATTGATATGAAAGAAGGGAATATTAGATTCCAATTTCCGTTAAGGAAAGGCATGGAACACTTCCCTAGAAATAAAATTAAATTACCATATGAATCTATTCTGAGAGCCACTTATGGATTGCCTACCAAAGATGGCAATACCTAGATCTATCCTCGCTTTTATGCCTAGCTAGGGGCGTTAAACGACAGCGCTTGTTGGGAGGCAACCCAATTTTATTTTTATTCCTTGCTTTTTGTTCCTGTTTAGTAATAAATAATTTATCTTGCCTCTGTGTTGGTTGTGTATCTTGTGTTTAATTAGTGTTTGTGCCAAGTAGAACCGTTGGGAAGACTTGGGGAAAGTCTTTTTGATCTTGCTGTAAAAAACAGAAACTTTGGTGCTCACGAGAATTGCTGCCATTTTTATTGGAGAGTGCTATTTAGTTAATTCTTTTTGAAGATGATTAATAGATAAATTCCTAACGTCCATCAATTTATTTTAGAATTTTTTGGGTTCCAGAAGTTTGCGTTAGTTATAGATCACTATAGACTGTTCTGTTTTTGACAGATTCTGTTTTCGTGTGTTGTTTGCTTATTTTGATGAATCTATGGCTAGTAATGGAGTTTATAAACCATAGAAAAGTTTTAATACAGTAGGTTTAACACCAATATAAATAAAGAATGAGTTCATTACAGTACCTTGAAGTGGTGTTTTGTTTTCTTTCGCTAACGGAGCTCACGAGATTTTCTTGTTAAGTTTTGTGTTGTGAAGTTTTCAAGTTTTGGGTAAAGATTTGATGGATTATGGAATAAGGAGTGGCAAGAGCCTAAGATTGGGGATGCCCAAGGCACCCCAAGGTAAATCTAAGGACACCAAAAAGCCTAAGCTTGGGGATGCCCCGGAAGGCACCCCCTCTTTTGTCTTCGTTCATCGGTAACTTTACTTGGAGCTATATTTTTATTCACCACATGATATGTGTTTTGCTTGGAGCGTCTTGTATGATTTGAGTCTTTTATTTTTAGTTTACCACAATAATCCTTGTTGTACACACCTTTTGAGAGAGACACACATGAATCGGAATTTATTAGAATACTCTATGTGCTTCACTTATATCTTTTCAGCTATATAGTTTTTGCTCTAGTACTTCACTTATATCTTTTAGAGAACGGTGGTGGTTTTATTTTATAGGAATAATTGATCTCTCATGATTCACTTATATTATTTTGAGAGTCCTTTAGAACAACATGGTAATTTGCTTTTAGGAATAATAAAAACTTTCATATAAGTGCATTGAATACTATGAGAAGTTTGATACTTGATAATTGTTTTGAGATATGGAGATGGTGATATTAGAGTCATGCTAGTTGAGTAGTTGTGAATTTGAGAAATACTTGTGTTGAAGTTTGTGATTCCCGTAGCATGCATGTATGGTGAACCGTTATGTGATGAAGTCGGAGCATGATTTATTTATTGATTTCCTTCCTTATGAGTGGCGGTCGGGGATGAGTGATGGTCTTTTCCTACCAATCTATCCCCCTAGGAGCATGTGCGTAGTACTTTGTTTCGATAACTAATAGATTTTTGCAATAAGTATGTGAGTTCTTTATGACTAATGTTGAGTCCATGGATTATACGCACCCTCACCCTTCCACATTTGCTAGCCTCTCTATTACCATGCACTTTTCGCCGGTATCATACACCCACCATATACCTTCCTCAAAACAGCCACCATACCTCCCTATTATGGCATTTCCATAGCCATTCCGGGATATATTGCCATGCAACTTTCCACCGTTCCGTTTGTTATAACATGCTTCATCATTGTCATATTGCCATGCATGATCATGTAGTTGACATCATATTTGTGGCAAAGCCACCGTTCATAATTTTTTCATACATGTCACTCTTGATTCATTGCATATCCCGGTACACCGCCGGAGGCATTGACATAAATTCATATTTTGTTCTAAGTATTGAGTTGCTATTGTTGAGTTGTAAGTAAAAAGAAGTGTGATGATCATCATTATCAGAGCATTGTCCCAATGAGGAAAGGATGATGGAGACTATGATTCCCCCACAAGTCGGGATGAGACTCAGGATGAAAAAAGAGAAAAGAGGCCAAAAGAAGAAGAAAAAAAGAAAGCCCAAATAAAAAAATGAGAGAAAAAGAGAGAAGGGACAATGTTACTATCTTTTTTCCACACTTGTGCTTCAAAGTAGCACCATGGTCTTCATGATAAAGAGTCTCCTATGTTGTCACTCTCATAAACTAGTGGGAATTTTACATTATAGAACTTGTCATGTATATTCCAGTGATGGGCTTCCTCAAATTGCCCTAGCTCTTCATGAGCAAGCAAGTTGGATGCACACCCACTTAGTTTCTTTTGTTGAGCTTTCATACACTTATAGCTCTAGTGCATCCGTTGCATGGCAATCCCTATTCACTCACATTGATATCTATTGATGGGCATCTCCATAGCCCAATGATACGCCTAGTTGATGTGAGACTATCTTCTCCTTTTTGTCTTCTCCACAACCACCATTCTATTCCACCCATAGTGCTATGTCCATGACTCACGCTCATGTATTACGTGAAAGTTGAAAAAGTTTGAGAACATCAAAAGTATGAAACAATTGCTTGGCTTGTCATCGGGGTTGTGCAAGATTGAATATTTTGTGTGATGAAGATAGAGCATAGCCAGACTATATGATTTTGTAGGGATAACTTTCTTTGGCCATGTTATTTTGAGAAGACATGATTGCTTAGTTAGTATGCTTGAAGTATTATTATTTTTATGTCAATATTAAACTTTTATCTTGAATCTTTCGGATCTGAACATTCATGCCAGAATAAATTAAAAATATGTTAGGAAGCATTCCACATCAAAAGTTCTATTTTTATCATTTACCTACTCGAGGACGAGTAGGAATTAAGCTTGGGGATGCTTGATACGTCTCCAACGTATCTATAATTGTTTATTGTTCCATGCTATTATATATTCTGTTTTGGATGTTTAATGGGCTTATTTATACACTTTTATATTATTTCTGGCACTAACCTATTAACCGGAGGCCCAGCTCAAATTGCTGTTTTTTTGCCTATTTCAGTGTTTCACAGAAAAAGAATGTCAAACGGACTCCAAACGGAATGAAACCTTCAAGAGCGTGATTTTTGGAACAAATGTGATCCAGAGGACTTGGAGTGGACGTCAAGCAATCAATGAGGAGGCCACGAGGCAGGGGGCGCGCCTACCCCCTGGGCGCGCCCTCCTCCCTCGTGGGCCCCTCGTGGCTCCACCGACCTACTTCTTCCTCCTATATATATCTACGTACCCTGAAAACATCAGAGAGCACCATGAAAACCTAATTCCACCGCCGCAACCTTCTGTTCCCAAGAGATCCCATCTTGGGGCCTTTTTCGGAGCTCTGCCGGAGGGGGCATTGATCACGGAGGGCCTCTACACCAACTCCATGGCCCCTCCAATGATGTGTGAGTAGTTTACCTCAGACCTTCGGGTCCATAGTTATTAGCTAGATGGCTTCTTCTCTCTCTTTAGATCTCAATACAAAGTTCTCCTCATTCTCTTAGAGATCTATTCGATGTAATCTTCTTTTGCGGTGTGTTTGTCAAGATCCGATGAATTGTGGGTTTATGATCAAGATTATCTGTGAACAATATTTGAATCTTCTCTGAATTCTTTTATGTATGATTGGTTATCTTTGCAAGTCTCTTCGAATAATCAGTTTGGTTTGGCCTACTAGATTGATCCTTCTTGCAATGGGAGAAGTGCTTATGTTTGGGTTCAATCTTGCGGTGCTCGATCCCAGTGACAGTAAGGGAAACGACAGGTATTGTATTGTTGCCATCGAGGATAAAAAGATGGGGTTTATATCATATTGCATGAGTTTATCCCTCTACATCATGTCATCTTTCTTAAAGCATTACTCTGTTCTTATGAACTTAATATCTCTAGATGCATGCTGGATAGCGGTTGATGTGTGGAGTAATAGTAGTAGATGCAGGCAGGAGTCGGTCTACTTGTCACGGACGTGATGCCTATATACATGATCATACCTAGATATTCTCATAATTATTTTCTTTTCTATCAATTGCTCAACAGTAATTTGTTCACCCACCGTAATAATTATGCTATCTTGAGAGAAGCCACTAGTGAAACCTATGGCCCCTGGGTCTATTCTCCATCATACAAGTTTCCACTCTATTTTATTTTGCAATCTTTACTTTTAATCTATATCATAAAAATACCAAAAATATTTATCTTATTATTATTATTATCTTTATCAGATCTCACTCTTGCAGGTGGCCGAGAAGGGATTGACAACCGCTTTATCGCGTTGGTTGCGAGGTTCTTATTTGTTTGTGTAGGTACGAGGTGACTCGCACGAGCTCTCCTACTGGATCAATACCTTGGTTCTCAAAAACTGAGGGAAATACTTATGCTGCTTTGCTGCATCACCCTTTCCTCTTCAAGGGAAAACCAATGCATGCTCAAGAGGTAGTAGTGACTAACACCCAAAGGGTTTACTAGAGTCAATAATCTAGTTCACATCGCTATGTGTTTAAGACCCAAAGAGTGATCATGTTTTGCTTGTGAGAGAAATTTAGTCAACGGGTCTGCCACATTCCGAGCCGTATGTATTTTGCAAATTTTCTATGTCTAGAATGCTTTGCACGGAGCTACTTTAGCTAGTTGCTCCCATTTTCAATATGTATCTAGACTGAGACTTAGAGTCATCCATATCGGTGTCAAAGCTTGCATCGATGTAACTCATTACGACGAACTCTTTGTCACCTCCATAACCAAGAAACATTTCATTATTCCACTAAGGATATTTTTGACCGCTATCCAATGATCCACTCCTGGATCACTATTGTACCCTCTTGCCAAACTTATGGTGAGGTACACAATAGGTCTGGTACACAGCATAGCATACTTTATAGAACCTATGACTGAGCCATAGGGAATGACTTTTCATTCTCTCTCTATTTTCTGCCGTGTCGGGTTTTGAGTCTTTACTCAACTTCACACCTTGCAACACAGGCAAGAACTCCTTCTTTGACTGTTCCATTTTGAACTTACTTCAAAATCTTGTCAAGGTATGTACTCATTGAAAATATATCAAGCGTCTTGATCTATCTCTATAGATTTTGATGCTCAATATGTATGTAGCTTCACCGAGGTATTCCTTTGAAAAACTCCTTTCAAACACTCCTTTATGCTTTCAAGAAAATTCTACATTATTTCCGATCAACAATATGTCATTCACATATACTTATCAGAAATGCTGTAGTGCTCCCACTCACTTTCTTGTAAATACAGGCTTCACCGCAAGTCTGTATAAAACCATATGCTTTGATCACTTTATCAAAGCATATATTACAACCCCAAGATGCTTGCACCAGTCCATAGATGGATCACTGGAGCTTGCTTACTTTGTTAGCACCTTTAGGATCGACAAAACCTTCTGGTTGCATCATATACAACTCTTCTTTAAGAAATCCATTAAGGAATGCAGTTTTGACATCCATTTGCCAGGTTTCAAAAATGCGCCAACTGCTAACATGATTCGGACAGACTTTTAAGCATCGATACGAGTGAGAAAATCTCATCGTAGTCAATACCTTGAACTTGTCGAAAACATTTGCGACAATTCGAGCTTTGTAGATAGTAACACTGCTATCAGCAAGTCAATCAAAGTCCATAGTTTGTTCTCATACATGGATCACATATTAGATTTCATGGCATTAAGCCATTTTGCGGAATCTGGGCTCATCATCGCTTGCTCATAGTTCGTAGGTTCGTCATGGTCAAGTAACATGATTTCCAGAACAGGATTACCGTACCACTCTGGTGCGGATCTTACTCTGGTTGACCTGCGAGGTTTGGTAGTAACTTGATCAGAAGTTTCATGATCATCATCATTAACTTCCTCACTTACTGGTGTAGAAATCACTAGAACTAATTTCAGTGATGAACTACTTTCCAACAAGGGAGCAGGTACAGTTACCTCATCAAGTTCTACTTTCATCCCACTCACTTCTTTCGAGAGAAACTCCTTCTCTAGAAAGGATCCATTCTTAGCAACCAATATCTTGCCTTCGGATCTGTGATAGAAGCTGTACCACTACAAGAAACCTGCTTATCTGTGATGGTTTATGGGTGACGGTCCTGTAATCCGTCACAGTCTGTGACGGTCCTCACTTTGCCGTCACGGAAACTGTCACCGATCAGTGAGCCGTGGATGGGCCTGCGTTGGGCATCCCAGTAATGACGGCCCGACCGAAACTGTCACGCAAATCGTCAGGGATTGAACAACTGGGCCAGATCGGGCTTAGTTTTTATTTTATATATATAAGTTAGACCGTCATGGATTACCACTTACGCTGACGTGGCGTGCATCGCCTTGTGTGGCCCACATGTAAGTTCTATAATACAAGAGGATTAAAAAATAGTTCGTGTATATTCCTCGATAAGCCTGAGACCAGAAGAACGAAAAGAAAACCACCGCTCAATCCCCTCGGCTCTCGGTGCCGCCAGCGCCGCCGCCGACTGCCCCCTCGGCTGTCGGTGCCGCCCGTGCCGCCACCGACTGCCCGGGCGAGGGTTCTTAGATCCGGCGAGTTGGGAGTGTGTGCGCCATCTTCCAGATCCTGTCCAAGTCGCCGCCAGCGCTGACGAGCCAATCGCCAACCGCCGCCCACCAATTGTCTCGTGCGTAGGAGTCAGCCACCGGTCGCCGTTTCTGCAACAGTCACTCCTCGTTGCCCTGCCTCAACATCAGCCAAGTTAGGCACGTCTCAGATTAAAATCTGAATTTGATCTGTTTCTGAATGCTTGAGCGTACAGAGAGAAATAAGATGGTTTTCTCCTTGGTATTGTTATTCCATTGTACTAGTTGATTTATTGAGCCGAATGTCTTTTTGGGTACTGCAAATTCGAGTGGTGTCGTTCAAAAACAAATTCCTCTTGCTGATTCCAGTGGTGTTGATAGACTGTAGAATATGAAAAGTACTTTGCAGTCACCATGTTCTCAGTTTCTCACAGATCACCAATATTGTGTGTTAGTACAGACTATCCAATTCGTATTAAAGTTTATCGGTTTGAACTAATCTACATGTAAGATGGAGCGACTGTGTCGTAGCTCATAATAATACTACCAGTCAGTTAGTTGTATCTACATGTAAGATGGAGAGATTGTGAAGTTTCAGAAATACACCTACTAGAGTATGCTTCAGAAATACACCTACAGTTTGTTCTTTTTTTAGCCATACTAATTCCATTAACCTGACACTGCACCATACATCGCAAGAGCATCTGCAACTTTATTACATACCCTCGGGCAATATGAAATGCGAAAGAAATTAAATTTTAAACAAGCAAAATATTTAATCTCCTTGAAGAGGATCCCATTTATTGCCAAATCAATAATAACCTTCAGTACATCATATCCTGGAGGAATCCATCTGTCCTGTAGTAGCGTAGTAGTATCCTTCTTTTCCTCAACCAACATAATATCCTATACTACACTCTTGACTCGCTTGATTATAGTTGTGGTATTTCTCAGCGGCTCGCCTGCATTCCTTTTATTTCTCGTGTCACACCACACCCAAAGCATCGTGATGCACTTAATTTTCTTTTCGTCAGGTAGCGCTAGAATTTTGGTAACTAGCTCCTTCGGCTCCTGCTCATCCAGAAGCCGAATTCTTATTTTGCTCCAATTGCATCTCCCTCCATAGTGGCTTGACATTTTTGCATCAGTCCATGTTCTTCTGAGCTGCTGCCTACTGGAGTATGCGCTTTTATATAACTTTATGCAAGTGATGCACCTGGTACTAGACTCATAAACATGTAAATTTTGCTATACATTTGTGTTGTGATTTTGTACATTATGTAACAGTAAGTGAACTTGCTTGTCCTCCTCTGTGCAAGTTGTTTTTGTAGGTCATGTATCTTACTATGAATTGATGTTTTGTAGAGCATGTTTCCTGGGAACTGCTAGTAAACATGTTTCCTCATTGATTATTTACCTTTGATTAAGTTGGTCTTTTTTCTATAATGCAAATGGATAGATCTTGGATTCGTGGCACACTGTTCTCTCGAGAGTATGTCAATGGTGTCAAAGAGTTTATGAACTTAATTCAAGCAAAATTCAGCGAGGATGAAGAAATACTATGCCCATGTAGAGAATGCCTTAATCGCAAATACTGGCATCAAGCTGTTGTGAACAAGCACATATTGACGCATGGCATGGAAAGTACATATACTCGCTGGATATATCATGGAGAAGACTTCAATGCAGATGTTATTGAGCATCTTGTTGATGTGCATGACTCCGAGGATGGTAAAAATGGTGCTAACCGATTTGAAGAGATGTTTGGTGACCTACGCATAGCAATAGAACAAGATCAGAAGGAAACTGAAAATGAAGACGGGTAACAATGATGCAAATCCTTCTGAGACTGAGTCCTTTCTGAAGAATGTGAGGAAAGAGGCAAAGCGGCACCTTTATCATGGTTGTACCAAGTTTTCAAGGTTCTCATTTGTGGTGAATCTTCTTCATTTGAAGTCATGCCATAGGATCACAAATAGTGCATTTACTGACATTTTGAAGCTACTGGCTGAAGCATTCCCTCAACCCAATACACTCCCAAAATCTTATGACGAAGCAAAGAATCTTCTAAAGGAATTAGGCCTTGGGTATGAGTCTATACATGTGTGCATCAATAATTGTGTTTTGTTCAGAAAGCAATATGCCAAGCATGACAACTGCCCAGTTTGTGGCATGTCAAGGTGGAAAGACCCTGCTAGAAAGAAGATACCACAGAAAGTTCTGAGGCATTTTCCATTGGTGCCTAGGCTGAAGAGGATGTTTCTTTCCAAAAAAGCATCAGAAGAAGCACAGTGGCACAAGCTAAAGAGGCAACCCAATGAGAAGGAAATGAGCCATCCAGCTGACGGTGATGTGTGGCAAGATTTTGATGAAAAATATCCAAAATTTGCAGAAGATGCCAGAAACATGAGGCTTGGCATTGCCACTGATGGGTTCAATCCTTTCGGAAACTTTAACACAACCTATAGTATGTGGCCTGTATTTGTTGTGCCATACAACCTTCCACCTTGGGCATGCATGGATCAGTCAAATTTCATGATGGCACTGTTAATTCCAGGTCCTAAATCACCTGGCAAGCACTTTGATGTCTTCCTACAGCCACTTGTTGAAGATTTACTTGAGCTTTGGAAGGGTGTGCGTACATATGATGCTCGTGAAGGAAAAATGTTTGATCTTCATGCTGCAGTTCTATGGTGCATTCATGATTACCCAGCTCTGAGCACTCTTTCAGGGCGTACCACAAGAGGCTATGCTGCATGTATTCATTGTGACAAACACCCTCTTTCCTACGGCCTAAGGCACAAAATTGGGTATATTGGGCATTATCGTTTCCTTCCAAAGGGACATCATTTGCGAAGAAACAATGAATTTGTTGGTCTTCATGAACGCAATGATGAGCCAGGTAAATTCTCAAAGGAAGAGCTACAAGCAGAATTGGAGAAGGTTAGACCTGGGCGACAAGAAGAAAGCAGGAAAAGAAAGCGTTCTGACTTGGGCAGCAAGAAGGCTCATGTGCCAATTTGGAGTCGGAGGGTTTGTTGTGGGATTTGGATTATTGGGATAAACTGAAGCTAAGACATAATCTTGATGTCATGCATATCGAGAAAAACATTTGTGAAAACCTCATTGGGACAATTCTCAACATGGAGGGGAAGACGAAGGACACACTTAATGCTAGGCTTGATCTCCAAGATTTGAAAATTAAAGAGGAGTTGCATTTGAGGAAGGATGGAAACTCATATGAGATGCCTCAGGCCCGGTAAAGAACAAGTGGTTGCATTTTGTCAATTTTTACGGGAGTTAAAGTTTCCAGATGGGTTTGCTTCCAACATATCCAGATGTACAAGTGCTGATGGAACCAAGGTCCAAGGCCTAAAAACACATGATTGTCACATTCTTTTGCAAAGAATCTTACCTGCTGGCATGGAGGATTTCTGGATAGTGATATATATGAAGCAATAGCTGATTTGGGCAAGTTTTTCAGGGAACTGTGTAGCAAAACTCTTAACAGGGATGTGTTGGCTGAAATGAAGAAAGAAATCCCTATAATTTTGTGCAAGCTTGAGAAAATTTTCCCTCCTTCTTTCTTTGATGTGATGGTGCACCTTGCTGTACATTTACCCGAAGAGGCATTACTCCGAGGTCCCGTACAATATGGGTGGATGTACCCAGTTGAAAGGAGGTTGTATACTTTAAAGAGGTATGTGAGGAATAGGGCAAGACCAGAAGGTTCAATTGCTGAGGCATATATTGCCGATGAATGCCTGACATTTTGCTCCAAGTACATGGATGATTTCGAAACCATATCTTATCAGAAACCAAGAAATGTAGGTTATTCAGATGAAGAAGCCTATGGTGTTGATGTTTTTGGACATGGAGTAAATTTTACTTCAGGATATGAATATCAATATGTATATGACAAAAAAGAATTTGATCAAATGATGTGGTATGTGTTAAACAATTGTGGTCAAACTCAGAAATATATCGAGTATGTTCCCACTTCTGAACTTGCGTATGTTGCATTTTTGTGGTACACATGTATTCTATTGACTAATATGTTTTATCCTATTTTACAGAATGTTCAGAGATGAGTTAAAAAGAAAACGGGTGCCAAACATTGATAAAGAGCTTCAGAAAGAATTCCAGACATGGTTCAAGAACTATGTTAGTTTTCATTCACATCTAGTTATAATATTTGGTTGTTAGACTTCACTACAGTTTCTAATGTATGAATTTGTGTGTTGTAGATCATGAGATTGCGGGATGAACACAGCGAAGAAATAGATGAAGATCTCTTTTCCTTGGCATGTGAACCAGATCAGAGAGTCAGAAAATACTCATCATGCATAGTGAATGGTATTAGATATAGCACTATTGACTGTGATAGCAACAAGAGAACACAGAACAATGGAGTCATGGCCAAAGGTGAACATGCCAGTAAGGTCATAGATTTTTATGGAACCTTGAAAGAGATCATCCAGTTGGACTATAACTCCAACGATAACTTGGACGGCAGGTCAGTTATTTTGTTTAAATGTGACTGGTTTAAACTTGATGGAAAGAAGAAGGAGCTAAAAAATGACCGGTTTTTCAAAAGCATCAATGTTGAAAGTTTATGGTACAAGGATGATTCTCTTATTCTGGCTACTCAGGCAAGAAAAATCTTTTATTTGCCAGACACAAAGTATGGGGAAAATTGGCAAGTTGTGCAAACATTTGACCGTAGGCATCTCTTTAATATTAGTGAAACTGAGGGTGCACCTTTTACTGGTCCTGCATATCAAGAGGAGGAGTGTTGTGATGAGGAGGGTACGAGAACGTCGGTTTCTGAACATACATCTGAGAAGACTTTGCATAGAGACAATGAGCAAGGCATTAGTTTTGAAGCTGATGTAATTACACGCTTGATGAAAGAAAAGAACACAGAAGTGTATGAAGGTGGCAATGAAGATGAAGAAGATACATGAATGGAGTATTGCAGCCAAGACGAAGGAGGCGGCATGATGGATGTTGACAGCGATGATGAGTAGATGATTTACGTTGATTTTGTGTCAGATTTTGTGCACTTCTGTTTTTATCGAAAGATGTTGTGTCACTTTTGTTTTACTGAAAGATGTTGTGTCACTTTGCAAAACCTGCATGATGTGAATGTTGTTATCTAAATGTTTCTGTTGGGAGAATTTTTTCTGTGTATATTTGAATCCCTTATGTGGTTTCTTCAGTGCATACAGTATGTGTATCTGAATGTGTGTTGTGCATATCTGAATGTGTGTTGTGCTGAACTACAGCAACGCACCAAGTCAGACACCTTGTCTGGTTAGGCGCGCGAGCAGCCGAGAGCAACACACCAAGTAATTAACTTCTCTGTTGACCCAGCATGGGCAACATACAAACTGTGGCGCATTGGCAACAGGCTGTTTCTCCCACTCGGAAGGCCAGGGATCGAATCCTGCTACCAACGTTGTTCCTCACTCATTTTTCTCACCCATCTCATCCCCGTGTATGTCTTCATGGGCCGGCCCACGGGGCGTGGCATCCCTGTTTTTTTTCATTTCGTTTTTTGTCTTTTCTTTTCTTATTTCTGTTTTTTATTTTTTTTGAATTAATTCGATATTGATTTTTTTTAAAAAGTTGTGACTTTTCGAAAAATGTCATAAAATGTCTACTGATTTTAAAAATGTTCGAAAAAACATAAAATTTTCATGGTTTCAAAAAATGTCGGTAATTTTACAAAAAAATTGGCAAACTATAAAAAATTACAATTTGGAAAACAATTGTTGGGAAATAAAACCATGTTCCTGATTTTGAAAAAATGATCATGTATACAAAACATATTCATGAATCTAAAAAAATATCCATGAAATTTTTGAAAATTCTAAAAAACAACTTTTCTATGAATTTCAATTTTTTCCTAATTCAAAAAAACATCGATTCAAAAAAATGTCAATTAAAAAAACTTTTCGCTGTTTCAAAAGTCTTTTATGTCTAGGTTTTGATCATTTTTTGAAAGTCATGCAAGGTGTCGTCACACCAATCCGAAGTGCCAAGGCGTGATCAAGCGATTCTCGTCTTCTTTTTCGATGTGGGCCATAGTAGCCGACGATACACGCCAATCCTAATTGTCTTCATATCTACACAAGCATCTTTGGACAATCAAATATTTCCTAATTAATCTCAACTATTTTTAGTTTTGAATGGCACAAACCGCACAGATTTGAACAAATTAAAGATCAAGAGATGAACTAAAGTAGTAAGGATTAATTGTGCACCTATGCAGCCATGGAGGATCTCGTCTAATCCTCTTCTAGTTTCTGATTGGAAACTGGAGGAAATTCGCCCTGGCGGCGATAGGTGGAGACTCGAGCATAGAACGGGTAGAAGGATCTCCTCGTGTTGTTGCCGCTCATTTGCGCGTCCGGTCTACCGGCAAGTGGCTGCCTGTCCTGGCGTCCCCTTCCCTTCTGCCCTTCTCGATGACGGCGCGATGGAGACTCGGATAGATCAACAGGCCCCTTGCCGCTGCATGCTTCGGTTTAGATCAAAAAGCAGCTAAACGAAGAGGTTAGCGATTGTGTTTTTAGAAACAGGAGGTTAGCGATATCTGCGTGACTAGGTGCGTTATGGAAGCCAAAAAAATCAGTGATCAACTCATCCACATCAAGGTACCACAGCGGGTGACACAGCGACAACCACCTCTCCATATTACAGCCTTCAAGTGTTGGGACACCCCAGTATCCTCACCACCTTTTTGTGTTCCTCCTAAGTATGCAAGGTGTCGTCACACCATTCTGAAGTGCCAAGGCATAACCAAGTCGATTCTCATATTCTTTTTCGCCACGGGCCATAGGAGTCGACGATCCAAGATTGTACATGTCTCCTTTTGTGTGGTGAGGATGCCGGTGTCATGGCGATCGATTTGAGAAGGCGTGTCGGTAACTAACTTCATTGGAGTTGGCTAATAAATAGCATGTAAAGAAACATATGCTTTACCAATTCTAGTAACAAATAAAATGCTAGTGCTATATATATATCCTTTGTAATATTCTAAATATCATTTGGCGGCAAGAATACCCGGGCACATGTACAATTTTAGCTCCAACGGCGCCAAGCCAAAAAGTCCACCATCGTAAATTGACCGAATGACTCATCAAGGTGCTTGACAATTGCACAGAACCATTCTTCCACCAGGTGCCATCCGAAGGGCATGTTAGTAATTTGACACACAAGAAATACTTAATCCCCACCGCACGCCCGCCCCTACCCCACAGTTCGCCAAATCCGCTCCCCATTCCCCTTTCGCCTCCACTGCCATCGGCGACCGCTTCACCTCCTCCACCGCCGGCCACCGCTTCACCTCCTCCACCGCCGGCCACGACTGTCCTCCCTCTTCCACATCCATGGTCGGTCACGACCCCACCCCCACTGCCGGCCAAGAACCCCCTCCTCCCCACCATCCGCCTCCACCGAACCCTAGAGCACGCCGTCACCTCCTCCACCGCCGAGCAAGACTCCCTCTTCCGCATCCACCGCAGGTCACCACCCCACCCGACTATCGGCCAAGACTCCCCCTCCCCCCTCACCTTCCACTCCACCGAACCCTAGAACCCCGACCATGGGGAAGAAGACGGCAGGGAAGAAACACCGAGGAGGCAAGACAGCAGTAGCAGGTATAACCCCTCCCCATGCCTTTAATATTCTCTGTTTTTGCTTGTGATTCTGGTTCTAATACTGTACTGCTAGTGTTCTGGTTCTAGTAAATACTGCAATGGCCAAATCAATAGTGCTTCTGGTTCTGGCCAAATTGATAGTGCTTGATTTAAATACACACTGAACATTTTTATGGTGCTAGTGCTTCTGGCCAAATTGATAGCGCTTTATTTAAATTGATAGTGCTTCTGGTTCTAATACAATATACAAATTGATAGTGCTTCTGGTTCTACTAAATACTGCAATGGCCAAATGCCTCTGGGTTTTGCCAATACTGAAGAATACCAAAGTATTTGTATAGTGTTCTATTTCTTGCCCACAAGTTCTAATACTGTGGTTTCTTAATACTATGGTTTTCTAAATATTGTGCATCCAAACACAGCCGAATAAGATCCTTGTGCTTCCAAGTGTAGATTTGGTTCCCGTATTGATGCAAACTCAATAAAAAACAGTAATTTGTTATTACTCTTATGCACATAGTAATTCGTGTTTACATCTGTACTCGTCTTAGAACGGCCACTACATCCTATGGAAGTGTCGCGCCTCAAAAAGTTCATGAGGAACAATGCAAGGCTGCAATCACTTGGACTACCTACATTATCAACATTGTTTGCAAACAAAGCTGTCATTTCACCTAAAAAAAGAAAGCCCGAGCATACTTGTGATGAATCTGAAGCTGAGTACCATCCTAACGAGGAGGATACTAGTGAAGGAGACTCGTCTGATGATATTTTAATAGATGAGAGGGAAGTACTGCAAGACTTAAAGTCCACACCATCTCCTAGCTCAAAGTTGAAGGTGCTAAAATCCTCCGACTAGTCATTCCTAGATATGTTGCTTGTTTGCTATTGCAGCAGAATTTTTGTTACACTTTGTTGATTTAACCATGTTTTCATTTCTATCAGGGGTTGAACGACTGTAAGAAGACCAGTGAGGAAACTAATAAGAAAAGATCTACTGCCATGGGCCCTGGTGGAATCAAGCCTCGGCCTCCTAAAAGAATTCATGCGGAGCTTCCAACGAATGCGCGAGTCACAAGGTCGAACAAAAGACTATTACTAGATGCTGATGCAAGTCCTCAAAGTGAAGGGGTGTCAGATCCTAAACATCAAACACCAATTGCAATCCATAAGCCAACTGTTTCTGTGCCTGAAGCTGAAGAAACCGTTCCCAACTTTGATAACCGCACACATGGTGTTGAAGGCAAGTTGTACTATCATTCTAATGTTCTGTCTTATGGTTCATTAGCCCTATTCATTAACTTTGATTGCAAGATGAGCATACTCTCACTGGATGTATTCTTTTTAATAGATGGCGACCATGCCCATTCTGATGATGACTACTGGATGAGCAATGGATCTGATCTCATTGCCTATCATGATGATGGCAACCATATGGACTTCGAAACTGGTGGTAGTGCCGAACCTTGTCAGCAAACACAATCTGAACCTGACAATGACATCAAGGCATGTTATAAAATCCAAAATATTTCTAGCATGTTATTTGAGTTACAACAGTGGTGCTTTTTGTTAAACTGAACTAATAATTGGTGGATCTTAAAACAGTTCTCTAAAATTAGACTGAAGTTATGAGCTTAATTCATCTTGTTCCAGTTACTGATTTTGAAAGATGTTCTCCATTTATCAGTGCACTTTTCTACTTCCTAATTTTCATTGATATATGTATACATTCTGATTTACCTTCTTTGAAGGGCCACGATCCTATGAGGAGACAAGGGAAAGGGGGGTCAATATTGGAAAAGGCCTGGAAAGGATCAGTCGACGTCGGGGGGGCAAGCTGCCGCTTGTCAGTCCAGAAGGGAGGTTAAGGCCGGAGACACCTCTTCTTGCTGCAAAGTTTGCAACCGAATGCAATGTCACAGTCAGAGGCCATGTGCCTGTGTTTAAACGCTGGAAGGATTACAAGGACCCAGGCGGAAATGTCCGAGAAGGGATCTTCCAGAACTTTGTAGGCAAAGTTGGTGTAAGTACATGATCCAACCCTTTCTCAGTCAAATGGCTAGTAACCTGTCAATTTTGTGCTATTTTTATTGTGTGAAATCATGATTCTTACACATGTTCTTTCATCTGACTAGGACAAATTTGAGATGGACGTAAAAGCTGTGCCCGTTAGGAAGGCTTGTACGCAAATGCTGAAAGGTGCAATTCGCCAACAACGATACAGGCTCAAGCAGAAGTATTTTGATCCTTTCCCACTCAATTTGGTGACAAAAACTTCTCCAGTCCGCTCGATGAGTGATGACCAGTGGAATGAGCTTGTTGAAAGCTGGAAGGATCCCCAAAAAATGGTACATTTCTTCTTGGAGACAAATATTATTTTGTCGTTGCCAACCACCCTTATTATTGTTTCTTGTACTTCAGTACTGAACGCAACACTCCACTACATCCTGTATTAGCTAGTAGCATCAAAATTGGATGGTTCTAACCCATTACTCATGAGTCAGAGGTCCTGCAAGTTACCAGACTTACATTTAGGAAATAATAAAATTCAATATATATGTAAAACAAAAACATTATGACTTATTCACTTCTTTGTGTGCTTGTCAATTAGCATTGTCATCCATATATTGATTATGAGAACTCAATGTATGATCGAAATGTCTACTCTGATGTAATACACTACCATAAAGCTCCTGATCTGGAAGTACTTGTAAACAACCTTCTGTACACTATAGCTCATATTTTAGCATGAGGTTGTCTGTCAAAAGATCAATCAATTAAAGTTGCAATGTTATTGTGTGAACATCATGAACCTCTGAAATGTCGGGGTGTGTATATAAGATGAATCCTTCTCGAATGTTTATTTGTTTCCATAGTAACTCTTGAATAAATGCATTTAGCTAACCAAATCACTGATCCATGCAGAAGATATGTGGAATTAACAAAAATAACCGTGCTCAAGTCAAGTTTCACCACACTACTGGTTCGCGCAACTAGCCTGTGCACTGTGATAACCTGCTAAGTCAAACATGTGTCTCGGGATGTGCAAACAGTTTATGTGACAGTAACCGGCAATTGTTTTTATGAGATTTTTCTGCCTGGTCTTCATAAATGTTATTGACCATAAGTTCATGTAAACCTCACCATTGCAGCCAATACATGTCTTTTGCACTTAAGTACATTAAGTACGATAGTTTCTTAGTTTGCTAGCAGTAATGAATATAACTGCTCCCTTGCCTACAGCCAATACATGTCTTTTGCACTTAATGGTATCTCATCATGAATAAATGAATAAAGTACAGTTCAATATTGGTACTATACATGTTGTTTCTTCACAAATGTTAGCTTGATGCTTATATGTTGTTTTCAGGGAGAAAAATACAAGGAGAAAGAACCCACTGCACTCGATTTATTCAAAGAGTGCCACTACAACATCAAAAAGAAAGGCTACACACCGATGCTGTGCAAGCTGCAATTGTAAGTCAGCTTTTAAAGATCACCAACCATCAAAATGTTAACCTTTTGCCATAGATCCAGTAGTAGGATAATAAGTAATTGCCAAATATACTTGTTATTTTTTGTCCTTGTGCTAAAATACTAGCTGTGTTCTGTCCTTGTGCTATAATACTTGCCACCTTTTGTCCTTGTGTAAAGTACTTGCTATTTTCTGTCCTTGTGCTAAAATACTTGTTGTCCTTGGCCTACAGTACTTGCACCATACATGTAGTGACTAGAGTATAATTACATGTCTACATCTGTACATGGAAATGTGGCATACATATAGGCAAAACCTATTTGTCTCATGTTTTTCTCACCGTGTTCATTTGCTTGCATGGCTAGGATGAAATGGAAGAGAAAGCTACTCAACCTACAGAAGATGGCAAACAATCCAACTCTGCAACCAAGGCTGTGGTTGAAGTTCTTACTAAGCACACTAAGAAGCCAATGTTTCTTAAGCATGTGGGGGTCCAGCACGTGCATGAGAGATCCAGTCGTAGCGACCGTGAGGCAGAACAGGAAGCGCAGAAGAGGGGAAATGCTGAGCTTCGGGCCCTTGTTGAAACCTTGAACAATAAGTTACAGGAATCAGAAGAAGCAAGGATCAGGCAAGAAGAAGAAAGGACCAAGCAAGAAGAGGAGAACAGGAAAAAGCAAGCTGAGCTGGAAGCTAAATTAGACTTTTTACTAAATCAGATTCATCCAAGATAAGCTCATGAGTAAGCTGTTTGTCCAAGCAAAATTCTGCTGGAAGCTATGAATGTGCTGGAACCTGCCTTCTGCTATATGTTATTTTGTAGTGCAAACTGCTTATGATGTTGCTGGATGCAAACTAAGTATTTTGCTGGTAGATGGAAGTTGTGTTGGATGTGTTATGTTTGATGGTTAGCGGATTTGGACATGGAAGTTTATTTATGTTGGATCAGTACTTATCTTATTGTAATGCTGGAGTTTAATTTGTGTTTGTGATGATGTGCATCTGTTTTGTCTATTTTACATTGTTGTTGTACCAAAAGAAAGTTCTTCATTGTGGTGGACCAAAATTTGTTTTTGAGCATTAATGGGCTAGATTTGGTACAGTGTAAACGGGCTGAGAAACAGCATACTGGACCATCAGAAACAGGCTAACAGATAGAAGTTTTTTTTAAAATATGGGCCCGACAAAAATTAACGGGCCAAACAATCCGGTATGTCTTATTTTTTTCCGGATATTCGACCTGGCTCGACAAATTAACTGGGCCAAAATTATAGGCCCAAATGGTAGAGGCCCAGATGAAGCCACATCAGATCCACGTGGATGCCACGCAATACATCATGGCATGCAGATCGGTGATGGATCTGTCCGTCACCGAAACCCGGGACTGGGGCGGGCCGAGCGGGGCCAGGGGCCTGATCAGTGACAGTCAGATACCGTCATGAATCTGTGACGGCTAAGCATTTCTGTCACGGAGTGTGCTGGTGGCAAATTATGACGCGTGATACATGACAGATTCTTAATCCGTCACGGAGGACAAGGCCTGACGGTTTTGTACACTGTTGTGATGGTTTATATCTTTCACGGAGGGCCTCTACATCAACTCCATGGCCCCTCCGATGATGTGTGAATAGTTTACCTCAGACCTTCGAGTCCATAGTTATTAGCTAGATGGCTTCTTCTCTCTCTTTGGATCTCAATACAAAGTTCTACTCGATTCTCTTGGAGATCTATTCGATGTAATCTTCTTTTGCGGTGTGTTTGTCGAGATCCGATGAATTGTGGGTTTATGATCAAGATTATCTATGAACAATATTTGAATCTTCTCTGAATTATTTTATGTATGATTGGTTATCTTTGCAAGTCTCTTCGAATTATCAGTTTGGTTTGGGAGAAGTGCCTAGCTTTGGGTTCAATCTTGCGGTGCTCGATCCCAGTGACAGTAAGGGAAATGACACGTATTGTATTGTTGCCATCAATGATAAAAAGATGGGGTTTATATCATATTGCATGAGTTTATCCCTCTACATCATGTCATTTTGCTTAAAGCGTTACTCTGTTCTTATGAACTTAATACTCTAGATGCATGCTGGATAGCGGTCGATGTGTGGAGTAATAGTAGAATATGCACGCAGGAGTCGGTCTACTTGTCACGGATGTGATGCCTATATACATGATCATACCTAGATAATATCATAATTATTCGCTTTTCTATCAATTGCTCGACAGTAATTTGTTCACCCACCATAATACTTATGCTATCTTGAGAGAAGCCACTAGTGAAACCTATGGCCCTCGGGTCTATTCTCCATCATACAAGTTTCCAATCTATTTTATTTTGCAATCTTTACTTTCAATCTATATCATAAAAATACCAAAAAAATTTATCTTATTATTATTATATCTATCAGATCTCACTCTTGCAAGTGGCCGAGAAGGGATTGACAACCCCTTTATCACGTTGGTTGCGAGGTTCTTATTTGTTTGTGTAGGTACGAGGTGACTCGCGCGTGTCACCCTTTCCTCTTCAAGGGAAAACCAACGCATGCTCAAGAGGTAGCAAGAAGGATTTCTGGCGCCGTTGCCATGGAGATCTACGCCAAGTCAAGACATACCAAGTACCCATCACAACTCTTATCCTTCACATTACATTATTTGCCATTTGCCTCTCGTTTTCCTCTCCCCCACTTCACCCTTGCCGTTTTATTCGCCCTCTTTTCCTTTCACCCTTTGTTTCCGTTCGATTTTTCCTCGCTTGTTTGCTTATGTGTTGGATTGCTTGCTTGTCATGATGGCTCAAGGTAATACTAAATTGTGTGACTTTGCCAATACCAGCAATAATGATTTTATTAGCACTCCGATTGCTCCCCTTACCGATGCTGAATCTTGTGAGATTAATACTGCTTTGCTGAATCTTGTCATGAAAGATCTATTTTCTGGCCTTCCTAGCGAAGATGCCGCTACCCATCTAAACAACTTTGTTGATTTGTGTGATATGCAAAAGAAGAAAGATGTGGATAATGATATTGTTAAACTTAAGCTATTTCCGTTTTCACTTAGAGATCGTGCTAAGCTTGGTTTTCGTCTTTGCCTAAAAATAGTATTGATTCATGGAATAAGTGCAAAGATGCTTTTATCTCTTAAGTATTTTCCTCCCGCTAAGATCATCTCTCTTAGAAACGATATTATGAATTTTAAACAACTTGATCATGAGCATGTTGCACAATCTTGGGAGAGGATGAAATTGATGATACGTAATTGCCCTACACATGGATTGAATTTATGGATGATTATACAAATTTTTTATGCCGGACTAAATTTTGCTTCTAGAAAGCGTTTAGATTCGGCCTTGGGAGGCACTTTTATGGAAATCACTTTAGGAGAAGCTATTAAACTCCTAGATAATATTATGGTTAATTATTCTCAATGGCACACTGAAAGATCTACTAGTAAAAAGGTGCATGCAATTGAAGAGATTAATGTTTTGAGTGGAACGATGGATGAACTTATCAAACTGTTTGCTAATAAGAGTGCTCCTACTGATCCTAATTATATGTCTTTTTCTACTTTGATTGAGAATAATAATGAATCTATGGATGTGAAATTTGTCGGTAGGAACAATTTTGGAAACAACGTGTATAGAGGTAATTTTAATCCTAGGCTGTTTCCTAGTAATTTCTCTAATAATTATGGTAATTCCTACAACAATTCTTATGGAAATTATAATAAGACGCCCTCTGATTTTGAATATAATATTAAAGAATTTATTAGTTCACAAAAGAGTTTCAATGCTTTGATTGAAGAAAAATTGTCTAAGATTGATGAGTTGGCTAGGAACGTGGATAGAATTTCTCTTGATGTTGATTATTTGATGCTTAGATCTATCCACCTAAGCATGATATCAAGGAGTCTCTCAAAGCCATGAGAATTTCCATTGATGAGTGCAAAGAAAGAACCGCTAGGATGCGTGCTAAGAAAGATTGCTTTGTGTAAGCGTGTTCTTCTAGTTTTCATGATAATAATGATGAAGATCTAAAAGTGATTGATGTGTCCCCTATTAAATCCTTGTTTTTCAATATGAATCTTGATAATGATGGGACTTGAGATGAGTCAACTTTAGTCAGAAGGCATCCCAAAAATTCGGAGTTTTTAGATCTTGATGCAAAAATTGGTAAAAGTGGGATTGAAGAGGTTAAAACTTTAAATAGCAATGAACCCACTATCTTGGATTTCAAGGAATTTAATTATGATAATTGCTCTTTGATAGATTGTATTTCCTTGTTGCAATCCCTACTAAATTATCCTCATGCTTATAGTCAAAATAAAGCTTTTACTAAACATATCGTTGATGCTTTGATGCAATCTTATGAATAAAAACTTGAGTTGGAAGTTTCTATCCCTAGAAAACTTTATGATGAGTGGGAACCTACAATTAAAATTAAAATTAAATATCATGAATGCTATGCTTTGTGTGATTTGGGTGCTAGTGTTTCCACGATCCCAAAAACTTTGTGTGATTTGCTAGGTTTCCGTGAATTTGATGATTGTTCTTTAAACTTGCACCTTGCGGATTCCACTATTAAGAAACCTAAGGGAAAAATTAATTATGTTATTATTGTTGCAAATAGGAATTATGTTCCCATAGATTCCATTGTTCTTGATATAGATTGCAATCCTTCATGTCCTATTATTCTTGGTAGACCTTTCCTTAGAACGATTGGTGCAATTATTGATATGAAGGAAGGGAATATTAGATTCCAATTTCCGTTAAGAAAAGGCATGGAACACTTCCCTAGAAATATAATTAAATTACCATATGAATCTATTCTGAGAGCCACTTATGGATTTCCTACCAAAGATGGCAATACCTAGATCTATCCTCGCTTTTATGCCTAGCTAGGGGCGTTAAATGATAGCGCTTGTTGGGAGGCAGCCCAATTTTATTTTTATTCCTTGCTTTTTGTTCCTGTTTAGTAATAAATAATTTATCTTGCCTCTGTTTTGGTTGTGTCTCTTGTGTTTAATTAGTGTTTGTGCCAAGTAGAACCGTTGGGAAGACTTGGGGAAAGTCTTTTTGATCTTGCTGTAAAAAACAGAAACTTTGGCGCTCATGAGAACTGCTGCCATTTTTATTGGAGAGTGCTATTTAGTTAATTCTTTTTGCAGATTATTAATAGATAAATTCCTAACGTCCATAAATTTATTTTAGAATTTTTTGGGTTCCAGAAGTTTGCGTTACTTATAGATCACTATAGACTGTTCTGTTTTTGACAGATTCTGTTTTTCGTGTGTTGTTTGCTTATTTTGATGAATCTATGGCTAGTAATGGAGTTTATAAACCATAGAAAAGTTGGAATATAGTAGCTTTAACACCAATATAAATAAATAATGAGTTCATTACAGTACCTTGAAGTGGTGTTTTGTTTTCTTTCGCTAACGGAGCTCACGAGAATTTCTTGTTAAGTTTTGTGTTGTGAAGTTTTCAAGTTTTGGGTAAAGATTTGATGGATTATGGAACAAGGAGTGGCAAGAGCCTAAGATTGGGGATGCCCAAGGCACCCCAAGGTAAATCTAAGGACACCAAAAAGCCTAAGCTTGGGGATGCCCCGGAAGGCACCCCCTCTTTTGTCTTCGTTCATCGGTAACTTTACTTGGAGCTATATTTTTATTCACCACATGATATGTGTTTTGCTTGGAGCGTCTTGTATGATTTGAGTATTTTCTTTTTATTTTACCACAATCATCCTTGTTGTACACACCTTTTGAGAGAGACACACATGAATCGGAATTTATTAGAATACTCTATGTGCTTCACTTATATCTTTTGAGCTATATAGTTTTTGCTCTAGTACTTCACTTATATCTTTTAGAGCACGGTGGTGGTTTTATTTTATAGGAATAATTGATCTCTCATGCTTCACTTATATTATTTTGAGAGTCCTTTAGAACAACATGGTAATTTGCTTTTAGGAATAATAAAAACTTTCATATAAGTGCATTGAATACTATGAGAAGTTTGATACTTGATAATTGTTTTGAGATATGGAGATGGTGATATTAGAGTCATGCTAGTTGAGTAGTTGTGAATTTGAGAAATACTTGTGTTGAAGTTTGTGATTCCCGTAGCATGCATATATGGTGAACCGTTTTGTGATGAAGTCGGAGCATGATTTATTTATTGATTGCCTTCCTTATGAGTGGCGGTCGGGGATGAGTGATGGTCTTTTCCTACCAATCTATCCCCCTAGGAGCATGTGTGTAGTACTTTGTTTCGATAACTAATAGATTTTTGCAATAAGTATGTGAGTTCTTTATGACTAATGTTGAGTCCATGGATTATGTGAGTTCTTTATGACTAATGTTGAGTCCATGGATTATACGCACCCTCACCCTTCCACATTTGCTAGCCTCTCTATTATCATGCACTTTTCGCCGGTATCATACACCCACCATATACCTTCCTCAAAACAGCCACCATACCTACCTATTATGGCATTTCCATAGCCATTCCGGGATATATTGCCATGCAAATTTCCACCGTTCCGTTTGTTATGACACGCTTCATCATTGTCATATTGCCATGCATGATCATGTAGTTGACATCATATTTGTGGCAAAGCCACCATTCATAATTTTTTCATACATGTCACTCTTGATTCATTGCATATCCCGGTACACCGCCGGAGGCATTCACATAAAGTCATATTTTGTTCTAAGTATTGAGTTGCAATTTTTGAGTTGTAAGTAAAAAGAAGTGTGATGATCATCATTATCAGAGCATTGTCCCAATGAGGAAATGATGATGGAGACTATGATTCCCCCACAAGTCGGGATGAGACTCAGGACGAAAAAAAGAGAAAAGAGGCCAAAATAAGAAGAAAAAAAAGAAATCCCAAATAAAAAAATGAGAGAAAAAGAGAGAAGGGACAATGTTACTATCCTTTTTTCCACACTTGTGCTTCAAAGTAGCACCATGATATTCATGATAAAGAGTCTCCTATGTTGTCACTTTCATAAACTAGTGGGAATTTTACATTATCGAACTTCGCATGTATATTCCAGTGATGGGCTTCCTCAAATTGCCCTAGCTCTTCGTGAGTAAGCAAGTTGGATGCACACCCACTTAGTTTCTTTTGTAGAGCTTTCATACACTTATAGCTCTAGTGCATCCGTTGCATGGCAATCCCTATTCACTCACATTGATATCTATTGATGGGCATCTCCATAGCCCATTGATACGCCTAGTTGATGTGAGACTATCTTCTCCTTTTTGTCTTATCCACAACCACCATTCCATTCCACCCATAGTGCTATGTCCATGGCTCACGCTCATGTATTACATGAAAGTTGAAAAAGTTTGAGAACATCAAAAGTATGAAACAATTGCTTGGCTTGTCATTAGGGTTGTGCAAGATTGAATATTTTGTGTGATGATGATAGAGCATAGCCAGACTATATGATTTTGTAGGGATAACTTTCTTTGGCCATGTTATGTTGAGAAGACATGATTGCTTAGTTAGTATGCTTGAAGTATTATTATTTTATGTCAATATTAAACTTTTATGTTGAATCTTTCGGATCTGAACATTCATGCCAGAATAAATTAAAAATATGTTAGGAAGCATTCCACATCAAAAGTTCTGTTTTTATCATTTACCTACTCGAGGACGAGTAGGAATTAAGCTTGGGGATGCTTGATACGTCTCCAACGTATCTATAATTGTTTATTATTCCACGCTATTATATATTCTGTTTTGGACGTTTAATGGGCTTATTTATACACTTTTATATTATTTCTGGCACTAACCTATTAACCGGAGGCCCAGCTCAAATTGCTGTTTTTTGCCTATTTCAGTGTTTCACAGAAAAAGAATGTCAAACAGAGTCCAAATGGAATGAAACCCTCAAGAGCGTGATTTTTGGAACAAATGTGATCCAGAGGACTTAGAGTGGATGTCAAGCAATCAACGAGGATGCCACGAGGCAGGGGGCGCGCCTACCCCCTGGGCGCGCCCTCCACCCTCGTGGGCCCCTCGTGGCTCCACCGACCTTCTTCTTCCTCCTATGTATATCTACGTACCCTGAAAACATCAGAGAGCACCACGAAAACCTAATTCCACCGCCGCAACCTTCTGTACCCAAGAGATCCCATCTTGGGGCCTTTTCCAGAGCTCTGCCGGAGGGGGCATTGATCACGGAGGGCCTCTACACCAACTCCATGGCCCCTCCGATGATGTGTGAGTAGTTTACCTCAGACCTTCGGGTCCATAGTTATTAGCTAGATGGCTTCTTCTCTCTTTAGATCTCAATACAAAGTTCTCCTCATTCTCTTAGAGATCTATTCGATGTAATCTTCTTTTGCGGTGTGTTTGTCAAGAACCGATGAATTGTGGGTTTATGATCAAGATTATCTATGAACAATATTTGAATCTTCTCTGAATTCTTTTATGTATGATTGGTTATCTTTGCAAGTCTCTTCGAATAATCTGTTTGGTTTGGCCTACTAGATTGATCCTTCTTGCAATGGGAGAAGTGCTTATGTTTGGGTTCAATCTTGCGGTGCTCGATCCCAGTGACAGTAAGGGAAACGATAGGTATTGTATTGTTGCCATCGAGGATAAAACGATGGGGTTTATATCATATTGCATGAGTTTATCCCTCTACATCATGTCATCTTTCTTAAAGCGTTACTCTGTTCTTATGAACTTAATACTCTAGATGCATGCTGGATAGTGGTCGATGTGTGGAGTAATAGTAGTAGATGCAGGCAGGAGTCGGTCTACTTGTCACGGACATGATGCCTATATACATGATCATACCTAGATATTCTCATAATTATTCACTTTTCTATCAATTGCTCAACAGTAATTTGTTCACCCACCGTAATAATTATGCTATCTTGAGAGAAGCCACTAGTGAAACCTATGGCCCCTGGGTCTATTCTCCATCATACAAGTTTCCAATCTATTTTATTTTGCAATCTTTACTTTTAATCTATATCATAAAAATACCAAAAATATTTATCTTATTATTATTATTATCTCTATCAGATCTCACTCTTGCAGGTTGCCGAGAAGGGATTGACAACCGCTTTATCGCGTTGGTTGCGAGGTTCTTATTTGTTTGTGTAGGTACGAGGTGACTCGCACGAGGTCTCCTACTGGATCAATACCTTGGTTCTCAAAAACTGAGGGAAATACTTATGCTGATTTGCTGCATCACCCTTTCCTCTTCAAGGGAAAACCAATGCATGCTCAAGAGGTAGCAGTGACTAATACCCAAAGGGTTTACTAGAGTCAATAATCTAGTTCACATCGCTATGTGTTTAACACCCAAAGAGTGATCATGTTTTGCTTGTGAGAGAAATTTAGTCAACGGGTCTGCCACATTCCGAGCCGTATGTATTTTGCAAATTTTCTATGTCTACAATGCTTTGCACGGAGCTACTCTAGCTAGTTGCTCCCATTTTCAATATGTATCTAGATTGAGACTTAGAGTCATCCATATCGGCGTCAAAGCTTGCATCGATGTAACTCATTACGACGAACTCTTTGTCACCTCCATAACCGAGAAACATTTCATTATTCCACTAACGATATTTTTGACCGCTGTCGAGTGATCCACTCCTGGATCATTATTGTACCCTCTTGCCAAACTTATGGTGAGGTACACAATAGGTCTGGTACACAGCATAGCATACTTTATAGAACCTATGACTGAGCCATAGGGAATGACTTTTCATTCTCTCTCTATTTTCTGCCGTGTCGGGTTTTAAGTCTTTACTCAACTTCACACCTTGCAACACAGGCAAGAACTCCTTCTTTGACTGTTCCATTTTGAACTTACTTCAAAATCTTGTCAAGGTATGTACTCATTGAAAATATATCAAGCGTCTTGATCTATCTCTATAGATTTTGATGCTCAATATGTATGTAGCTTCATCGAGGTATTCCTTTGAAAAACTCCTTTCAAACACTCCTTTATGCTTTCAGGAAAATTCTACATTATTTCCGATCAACAATATGTCATTCACATATACTTATCAGAAATGCTGTAGTGCTCCCACTCACTTTCTTGTAAATACAGGCTTCACCGCAAGTCTGTATAAAACCATATGCTTTGATCACTTTATCAAAGCATATATTACAACCCCAAGATGCTTGCACCAGTCCATAGATGGATCACTGGAGCTTGCTTACTTTGTTAGCACCTTTAGGATCGACAAAACCTTCTGGTTGCATCATATACAACTCTTCTTTAAGAAATCCATTAAGGAATGCAGTTTTGACATCCATTTGCCAGGTTTCAAAAATGCGCCAACTGCTAACATGATTCAGACAGACTTTTAAGCATCGATACGAGTGAGAAAATCTCATCGTAGTCAACCCCTTGAACTTGTCGAAAACATTTTGCGACAATTCGAGCTTTGTAGATAGTAACACTGCTATCAGCATCCGTCTTCCTCTTGAAGATCCATTTATTCTCAATGACTCACTAATCATCGAGCAAGTCAATCAAAGTCCATAGTTTGTTCTCATACATGGATCACATCTTAGATTTCATGGCATCAAGCCATTTTGCGGAATCTGGGCTCATCATCGCTTGCTCATAGTTCGTAGGTTCGTCATGGTCGAGTAACATGATTTCCAGAACAGGATTACCGTACCACTCTGGTGCGGATCTTACTCTGGTTGACCTACGAGGTTTGGTAGTAACTTGATCAGAAGTTTCATGATTATCATCATTAACTTCCTCACTTACTGGTGTAGAAATCACTAGAACTGATTTCAGTGATGAACTACTTTCCAACAAGGGAGCAGGTACAGTTACCTCATCAAGTTCTACTTTCATCCCACTCACTTCTTTCGAGAGAAACTCCTTCTCTAGAAAGGATCCATTCTTAGCAACGAATATCTTGCCTTCGGATCTGTGATAGAAGGTGTACCCAACAGTTACTTTTGGGTATCCTATGAAGACGCACTTCTCCGATTTGGGTTTGAGCTTATCAGGATGAAACTTTTTCATATAAGCATTGCAACCCCAATCTTTAAGAAATGACAGCTTTGGTTTTTTTGCCAAACCATAGTTCATACGGTGTCATCTCAACAGATTTAGATGGCGCCCTATTTAACATGAATGCAGCTGTCTCTAATGCATAACCCCAAAACAATAGTGGTAAATCGGTAAGAGACATGATAGATCGCACCATATCCAATAAAGTATGATTACAATGTTCGGACACACCATTATGGTGTCGTGTTCCAGGTGGCGTGAGTTGCGAAACTATTCCACATTGTTTCAAATGAAGACCAAACTCGTAACTCAAATATTCGCTTCCGTGATCAGATCGTAGAAACTTTATTTTCTTGTTACGATGATTTTCCACTTCACTCTGAAATTCTTTGAACTTTTCAAATGTTTCAGACTTATGTTTCATTAAGTAGATATACCTATATCTGCTCAAATCATCTCTGAAGGTCAAAAAATAAGATACCCGCCACGAGCCTCAATACTTACCGGATCGCATACATCAGTATGTATTATTTCCAATAAGTCAGTTGCTCGCTCCATTGTTCCAGAGAACGGAGTCTTAGTCATCTTGCCCCTGAGGCATGGTTCGCAAGCATCAAGTGATTCATAATCAAGTGATTCCAAAAAGTCCATCAGCATGGAGTTTCTTCATGCGCTTTACACCAATATGACCTAAACGGCAGTGCCACAAATAGGTTGCACTATCATTATTAACTTTGCATCTTTTGGCTTCAATATTATGAATATGTGTATCACTACGATCGAGATTCAATAAACCATTCACCTTGGGTGTATGACCACAAAAGGTTTTATTCATGTAAATAGAATAACAATTATTCTTTGACTTAAATAAATAACCGTATTGCAATAAACATGATCCAATCATATTATGCTCAACGCAAACACCAAATAACATTTATTTTTGGTTCAACACTAATCCCAAAGGTAAAGGGAGTGTGCCATGGTGATCTTATCAACCTTGGAATCATTTCCAGCACACATCATCACCTCATCCTCAACTAGTCTTTGTTTATTTTGCAACTCCCGTTCCGAGTTACTAATCTTAGCAACTGAACTAGTATCAAATACCAAGGGGTTTGCTATAAACACTAGTAAAGTACACATCAATAACATGTATATCAAATATACCTTTGTTCACTTTGCCATCCTTCTTATCCGCCAAGTATCTAGGGCAGTTCCACTTCTAGTGACCATTTCCTTCGCAGTAGAAGCACTCAGTTTCAGGCTTGGGTCTAGCTTTGGGCTTCTTCATGGGAGCATCAACTTGCTTGCTATTCTTCTTTGAAGTTCCTCTTTATGTCCCTTTGCCCTTTTCTTGAAACTAGTGGTCTTGTTAACCATCAACACTTGATGCTATTTCTTGATTTCTACCTTCGCCGATTTCAGCATCGCGAAGAGCTTGCGAATTACTTTCATCATCCCTTGCATATTATAGTTCATCACTAAGTTCTAGTAACTTGGCGATAGTGACTAGAGAACTTTGTCAATTACTATCTTATCTGGAAGATTAACTCCCAGTTGATTCAAGCAATTGTAGTACCTAGACAATCTGAGAACATGCTCACTGGTTGAGCTATTCTCCTCCATCTTGTAGGAAAAGTACTGTCAGAGGTCTCATACCTCTTGACACGGGCATGAGTATGAGATACCAATTTCAACTCTTGGAACATCTTATATGCTCCATGGCGTTCAAAACATTTTTGAAGTCCCGGTTCTAAGCCGTAAAGCATGGTGCACTAAACTATCAAGTAGTCATCTACCGAGCTTGTCAAACGTTCATAACGTCTGCATCTGCTCCTGCAACAGGTATGCCACCTAGCGGTGCATCAAAGACATAATTCTTCTGTGCAGCAATGAGGATAATTGAGGGAGTCTTGGATTAGGGGGTCTCCGGATAGCCGGACTATATCCTATGAAGATGCAAGATTGAAGACTTCGTCCCGTGTCCGGATGGGACTCTACTTGGCGTGGAAGGCATGCTAGGCAATACGGATATGTATATCTCCTCCCTTTTAACCGACCTTGTGTAACCCTAGCCCCCTCCGGTGTCTATATAAATCGGAGGGTTTAGTCCGTAGGACAACAGACAATCATACCATAGGCTAGCTTCTAGGGTTTAGCCTCTACGATCTCGTGGTAGATCAACTCTTGTAATACTCATATCATCAAGAACAATCAAGCAAGACGTAGGGTATTACCTCCATCAAGAGGGCCCGAACCTAGGTAAACATCGTGTCCCCTGCCTCCTGTTACCATCCGCCTTAGACACACAGTTCGGGACCCCCTACCTGAGATCCACCGATTTTGACACCGACATTGGTGCTTTCATTGAGACTTCCACTGTGTTGTCACCATAAGGCTTGATGGCTCCTTCGATCATCGGCAACGATGCGGTCCAGGGTGAGGATTTCCTCCCCAGACAGATCTTCGTATTCGGCGGCTTCACACTGCGGGCCAATTCGCTTGGCCATCTGGAGCAGATCGAGAGCTACGCCCCTGGCCACCAGGTCAGATTCGGAAACTTGAACTACACCGCCGGCATCCGCGGAGACTTGATCTTCGACGGTTTCTTGCCCATGTCAGGTGTGCTGCACAGTCGCGACGAGCATGACATAACTCTACCGTCGGACAATGTTCAGGAGATCGCATCTGCAACTACTCTGGCCATCAATCTGAAGCAAATGCGCCATCCGAGAGCGGAGGGATAGACCCCGCCATGGAGGCCGCACTCTAAGTGGCGATAGAGCCGGATACTGACTTCACCTCTTACGAGAGCCGTGTCGCCGAACCACTGGATTCTTCTCCAGGCCACGGACTTCGAGCCACCTGCATCCGCACCCATCGAATCTGATTGGGCGCCGATTATGGAGTTCACCTCCGCGGATATGTTTCAGCACTCACCTTTCAGCGATGTGCTAAATTCATTAAGGTCTCTCTCCCTGTCAGGAGAACCTTGGCCGAACTATGTCCGGCTAGAATGGGACGCGGACGACGAAGAAATTCGCTGCTCACCCACCACCCACTTAGTAGCCACTGTTGACGATTTAACCGACATGCTCGACTTTGACTCCGAAGACTTCGACGGTATGGACGACCATGCAGGAGACGAACAGGAACCACCGCCCACAGGGCGCTGGACCGCCACCTTAGCATATGATATATACATGGTGGACACCCCCAAAGAAGTCAATGGCGGCGAGACAGCGGAGGATGACCCCTCCAAGAAGCAACCCAAGCGCCGACGTCAGCGGCGCCGCTCTAAGTCCCGCCACAGCAAAAGTAGTGATACCGGCACAGGAGACAATAACACTCCGGATAGTGCCGAAGACAACAACAATCCCCTCCAGCATGATGTAGAGCCGGAGGACGAACAAGCTAGCCCTCCAGAGCAGGCAGCAGATGGAGAGCCGGAGGAGGAAAATTACATGCCTCTGTCCGAAGATGAGGCGAGCCTCGGCGACGAAGAATTTATCGTGCCTGAGGACCCCGTCGAGCAAGAACGCTTCAAGCGCCGGATTATGGCCACGGCAAATAGCCTGAAGAAAAAGCAGCAACAACTTCAAGCTGATCAAGACTTGCTAGCAGACAGATGGACCGAAGTCCTTGCGGCCGAGGAGTACGAACTCGAGCGCCCCTCCAAGAGTTACCCAAAATGCAGGTTGCTACCTCACCTCGAGGAGGAAGCATTGAAACCTCATTCACCAGTGTACGATGCGGCTGACCGGCCACTACGTGGCCGAGCCAGAGAGGCGTTTCAGCCTGAACTTCAGCCTGCACCCCGCCACCACTCAATCAAAAATACTAAGGCCCGGGGCAACACAGGGGACCTGCGAGACGTATTGGAAGTAAGGCAAAAATCGCAAGGTCAATATACGGGTCACGGGCACGCACGCCAACACGAGACAATGATCGTCGCGTCGGATACACCAAGAGTAAACCCGACCGGGCAGAATACAGCAGACAAGACTCATACGAACTATGTTAGGATATAGCCCGAGACAGAGGCGCCGCACACCCCCTATGCTTCACTGATGAAGTTATGAATCATGAATTCCCGGAGGGTTTCAAACCCGTAAATATCGAATCATACGATGGCATAGCAGATCCCGCGGTATGGATTGAGGATTTCCTCCTTCACATCCACATTGCCCGCAGCGATGACCTACATGCCATCAAGTACCTCCCACTAAAAATCAAAGGACCAGCTCGGCATTGGTTGAACAGCTTGCCAGCAGACTCCGTAGGCAGTTGGGAGGATCTGGAAGACGCATTCCTGGACAACTTCGAGGGCACCTACGTGCGGCCACCGGATGCTGATGACTTGAGCCATATAACCCAGCAGCTAGGGGAATCGGCCAGACAATTCTGGACATGGTTCCTGACTAAGAAAAAACCAAATTCTTGACTGTACGGACACAGAGGCCCAAGAGGCATTCAAGCATAACATTCGCGATGAATGGCTGGCTCGCCATCTTGGCCAAGAGAAGCCGAAATCTGTGGCAGCCCTCACAACACTCATGACCCGCTTTTGCGCGGGCGAGGATAGCTGGCTGGCTCACAGCAACAACACATGAAGGAATCCGGGCACTTTGGATAGCAAAGATGTCAATGGTAGGCAACGTCGTAACAGACCAAAGCGCCACAATAACAGCGATAACACAGAAGATATGGTAGTCAATGCCGGATTCAGAGGCTCTAGATCCGGTCAGCGGAAAAAGCCATTTAAAAGAAGTACTCCGGCTCCGTCCAGTTTGGATCGCATACTGGACCGCTCATGTCAAATCCACGGCACCCCAGACAAGCCAGCCAATCACACCAACAAAGAATGCTGGGTGTTCAAGTAGGCCGACAAGTTAAAAGCCAAAAACAAGGACAAGGGGCTGCATAGTGATGACGAGGAGGAGCCCCGGCCGCCGAACACAGGAGGACAGAAGGGGTTCCCCCCACAAGTGAAGAAGGTGAACATGATATACGCAACCCACATTCCTAAGAGGGAGCAGAAGCGTACACTGCGGCCCTTGTAGCAGAAGCACAAAGAAGCCTTTTAAGGCAGACCACTAATTCGGCGTCACAGCCCCCGGACACCTTCAAGCGAGTCCGGAACAAGCTGCAGCAGGATCGCCTGTCATGTTCAGATCTCGCCTAGCAATTCGGCCTGCGTCCTAGTCCCAGTCAAGCAACGAAATCCATGCACGTAACTATGCACTGAAAATACCATGGACATAGGCGGGGGCACGATCAGGGCACGTCCCGCAATGCGGCTTAACCGCCCTAGGGGCTGCATACCTTTATCATTTCTTTTCTCTTTTAGGGCCTAACTCTCTGGAAGCCCTTTCCGGCAGTACGATTGCCGGACACATTCCGGAAGCAACAACCAAGGCGGCAAGAAGCTAAGATGAACACGGGAACCCCCAGGTAGTCTCTAGTAATAATTGATATACCTGTTTTTCACTATCTATGCGCAGCTTGCCCTGGGATAGGACATTTCGAATTGTCCTACTTTCTTCTTATTGCACTACTTGTACCAGTACGCTTCGACGTATTATTTAAATAACAATGCATATCATTAGTCTATCATTGCATTATTTAAGCTTTTATTTCTCTCTCTCTCTCTTATATGTCCATTTACGACAATCCGCACCCGCATGTTCGGGTACGGTCAGTACGCCAAGGGCTTTCGTTTACCCCATAATACGGTGCAAGAAGTCCGAACACTTTCGACAGTGCGGCACCCCGAACTTATAGCATTATATGCATCAGCTCCGAATCATGTCTTTGGTCAAATGTTGGGTTTGCCTGGGTCCCATGCTTTGGCACCTTACGTTCCGCTATATCGGCTAAGCTAGCAGTGGGAGAACTACTGCGATCGTGTCCCGGTTCTTCTGGACGAGCACCTCAGTAGAGAAAGCCGAAAACTGACTGTCATGGTAAGGCGAGAGACTGGTCGCTGTTCGAGAGGTCTCAAGTCCTTAAAGACTTTTTCCGCTTCGCGCGAGGAGTCGGCCTTGTCCATCTTAGGCGTGTATAGTGCCCCAAATTTGGCCTTCCGAATACTAGGGGCTTCGCCAAAATTTAAAATTGTAGACTTCTATGGCTAAGGGAGAGTGATAAAGCCTTATAGTCCGATTGCCTGGTTCGTTGCGCTGAACATCTCCCTCGAAGGACCCAAAATTGGGATAAAGAGTGCTCAGGTTTATCCAGAACACCCCAGTACTAGTTACATGGGGGCAGACGCCGACGATAGGCCAACTCTCAGATTTCATAAACGGTCGCACAGAAGGTAATATTTTAAATTAAAAAGCGTTGTATAGCGCAAATGAACTTGTTTCACATTACAGGATCACATGAACATGTTGATTCAAAATTTACATCCTTGGCACATTCATCCGCCACTAGGCGGGAACCCTTCAGGACACTCTCATAATAATTTTCTGGGCAGCGATGCTCCTTGCCCTCCGGTGGCCCCTCCTTCACAAGCTTCACGGCGTCTAGCTTCGCCCAGTGCACCTTCGACCGGGCAAAAGCCCTGCACGCGCCCTCGATGCAGACGGACCGCTTTATGACTTCAAGCCATGGGCAGGTATCCACAAGCCGCCTCACGAGACCGAAGTAGGTGTCGGGCAGGGGCTCGCCGGGCCACATCCGGACTATAAGGCCCTTCATGGCCTGTTCGGCCGCCTTGTGAAGCTCGATCAATTGCTTTAGCTGGTTGCTCAAGGGCACCGGGTGTTCGGTCCCAGTATACTGTGACCAGAACAACTTCTTCGTCGAGCTCCCCTCCTCAGCTCGGTAAAACTCTGTGGTATCAAGTACACTGCGGGGAAGATCTACAAACGCTCCTGGAGAGCTCTAAACTCGGGTAAGAAAAAGGAAAGTCTCCTTCACGTGCTTGCTTTGCATAATGATTGCCTTACCCACTGCTATCTTCTTCACCGCGTCAATCTCCTGGAGGGCCTTGTGGGCTTCGGCCTTGGCGCTCCGGACACTTTCAAGCGCCTGCGCGAGCTCGGAATCTCGCGTCTTAGAGTCAAGCTCCAAGGACTCGTGCTTTTTGGTGAGAGCCTCGAGCTCTTGCTGCACCTCGCCTACTCGGGTTTCTTGCTTCTCCCGTTCAATGCGCTCCTTGGCCGCTTTGTCTTCGGCCTCGGACATCGCCTTCCTCAGGGTTGCCACTTCGGTCGTGGCCCCTGGCAAATCCATGATGATCCTATTGCTTTACACCCGAATTTCTTTTTAACTATATAGACAGGGGTATTTCTTACCTTTGCTCTCCTTGAGCTGCCTCTTGGTAAGGCCGAGCTCGTCCTCGGACCGCTTCAGGTCCTGCTTCAGCGCAGAGACCTCTGCAGTATGTGCGGCAGCGGCCAGTAGTGAAGCCTGCACATACACATAGACATTTTTCTAATTAGACTCCTGAGTTATCATTTGATCCTCTATTCGGCCTTTCTTCGCGAATAGGGCATCAGGGGCTATTGTCCATGCGGTAATATTTTCCTATATTTTCATTGCTTACCTCAAAGCCTGTTAGGAGGCTGGCACAAGCTTCGGTCAGTCCATTTTTGGCGGACTAAACTTTCTCAATCACTGCACTCATGATAGTGCGGTGCTCTTCGTCGATGGAAGCGCCACGGAGCGCTTCCAGCACGTTGTCCGGTGCCTCTGGATGGACAGAGGACACTGGCATGGGCGGCTTGCCCCCCTTAATGGGAGATCGCCTGTCGATGTCCGGAACCACTAGAGGTTCCGGGGCAGTATTCGGCTGGGGGCCGAACTTGGAGCCCGTGGGGATTTTGCTCCCTTTGCGCCCAGGATCCGAAGGTCGCCTCGAGGCGCCCCCAGAACTACCTCCCATTGGCCCAGTGTCTGTTGAGACAACACCTCGACGTTGTCTGCAGGGAAAGGGGTGGAGGCAGTCGGAAGTGAATAATCGTTCATATCCGACGAGTCCAAAGAACCGTCCGACGATACGTCGATACGGGCTCGGGACGGGCTGCATAGTCATATTCGGCATAAGTAGAAGCAGTGCAATAAAACATACCATGAATTACTATGGTGTCCGGATACTTACGACTTCGCCAGGGGCTTGACCCTGGGTAGCCACACATCGCCGCTATAGGCGACCGTCGTGGAGCAGTCTGTAGGGAGGGTCCTTCCCTTCTTGGACCCTTCGGCCTCCCCGGTTGGGTCGGCCTTCCTTTTCTTGTCTCCCCCAGCTGGGGGGAGAACTTTCCTCCTCCTCCTCGTTTTCGTGGGAGGAGTGCGCGTCGGAGTCATTGGACGATGAGTTCGATACAACCTTGCTCCGGAGACCCTTTCGGGTCCCTGTGGCTTTCTTCTTGGCCTTCTTTGCCGGCACCTCGTAAGGTGTCGGAGCCAGCATCTCCGTTAGGAGAACATCTGCCGGATCTTCGGGCAGGGGGGCTGGGCAATCGAGCTCCTCCGCTGTCTTTATCCAGTCATGTTAATGACATGGAAGCTTAGATCCCACACATGATTTAACTGGGGCAAATAAATACCCTGTGAGATATCGAAACTTACCGGATTGGCGTGGCGCTTTGCGTTGAGTCCGCGGTCCTCGGTGAGGGAAGGAGGTACCTCGGCGCCCTTGAACAGCACCCTCCAGACGTCCTAGTGTGTCGTGTCGTAGAGCTCTTGCAGCATCTGGTGCTTGGCCGGGTCAAACTCCCACAAATTGAATGCCCGTCATTGACACGGGAGAATCCGGCGGAAGAGCATGACCTGGACCACGTTGACAAGCTTGATTTTCTTGCTCATCATGTTCCTGATGCAAGTCTGGAGTCCGGCCAGCTCTACCAAAGAACCCCAGGACAGGCCCTTCTCTTTCCAGGAAGTGAGCCATGTGGGTATTCCGGATCGAAATTTGGGGGCCGCCGCCCAGTTGGTGTTGCGCGGCTCGGTGATGTAGAACCACCCTAATTGCCACCCCTTTATGGTCTCCACATAGGAGCCTTCGAGCCAGGTGACATTAGGCATCTTGCCCACCATGGCGCCTCCGTACTCTGCTTGCTGGCCGACCACCACCTTCGGTTTGACATTGAAGGTCTTCAGCCACAGGCCGAAATGGGGCTTGATGCGGAGGAAGGCCTCGCACACGACGATAAACGCCGGGATGTTGAGGATGAAATTGGGGGCCAGATCATGAAAATCCAGCCCATAGTAGAACATGAGCCCGCGGACGAACGGGTGGAGGGGAAATCCCAGTCCACGGACGAAGTGGGTAAGAAAAACTACCCTCTCATGGGGTTCGGGCGTAGGGATGATCTGCCCTTCATCTGGCAGCCGATGCACGATATCCGCAGCCAGATATCCGGCTTCCCATAACTTTGTGATGTTCTCCTTCGTGACGGAGGAGACCATCCACTTGCCTCCCGCTCCGGACATGCTTGGAGTGGTTTGAGAAGAAAGACGCGAACTTGGGCGCTGGAGATCGAGTGTGCGAGGATGGGTAAGCAAGGAGGAAGAAGGCGTGGGTAAAAAGGGTGAATCTTTGTCCCTTTATACGGGCGGAGGAGGCGATGCACCTCCCCACTTACCTGTTAAAATCGCTTACTCCCCGAGCACCGTAATTGATGGCGCGGTTGGGTTACCCATGCCCGTATTGATGAGAATCTCGTGATAAGGGGACACGATCTCTGGTTCGACTAGACGTGTCAAGAAAACTGCCTCGCGATATGTGCGGTGCTGGTTGAGGAAAACGGTTCAAATAATGACCGAGCCATGACATGATGTGATGTTGCTAAACGTGTTAGCGGATTAGATTTGTGGAAATATTATTCTCTCTACGGTGGGGTGTGGAACTTGTTTTGCAGAGACGGACACTATCCTTGTGTTCAAAAATCTTCCAGGGAGTATTTGGAGTAGAACCCGCCTTGCAATACCGAAGACAATACTGCGCGTCGGACTCATCATCATTGAAGCCTCATTCAGGGGCTACTGAGGGAGTCCTGGATTAGGGGGTCTCCGGGCAGCCAGACTATATCCTTTGGCCGGACTGTTGGACTATGAAGATGCAAGATTGAAGACTTCGTCTCGTGTCCGGATGGGATTCTACTTGGCATGGAAGGCAAGCTAGGCGATACGGATATGTATATCTCCTCCCTTGTAACCGACCTTGTGTAACCCTAGCCCCCTCCGGTGTCTATATAAACTGGAGGGTTTAGTCCGTAGGACAACAGACAATCATACCATAGGCTAGCTTCTAGGGTTTAGACTCTACGATCTCGTGGTAGATCAACTCTTGTAATACTCATATCATCAAGAACAATCAACTAGGACGTAGGGTATTACCTCCATCAAGAGGGCCGAACCTGGGTAAACATCGTGTCCCCTACCTCCTGTTACCATCCGCCTTGGACACACAGTTCGGGACCCCCTACCCGAGATCCGCCGGTTTTGACACCGACAATAATCCTCAAATCATGGACCCAGTCCGCATCATTGCTACTATCATCTTCCAACTTATTTTTCTCTAGGAACATATCAATAACAAATGGGAGCTACATCGCAAGCTATTGATCTACAACATAGATATGCAAAAACTATCAGGACTAAGTTCATGATAAATTAAGTTCAGTTAATCATATTACTTAAGAACTCCCACTTAGATAGACATCCCTCTAGTCATGTAAATGATCACGTGATCCAAATCAACTAAACCATGTCCGATCATCACGTGAGATGGAGTAGTTTTCAATGGTGAACATCACTATGTTGATCATATCTACTATATGATTCACGCTCGACCTTTCGGTGTCCAGTGTTCCGAGGCCATATCTGCATATGCTAGGCTCGTCAAGTTTAACCCGAGTATTCGGCATGTGCAAAACTGGCTTGCACCCATTGTATGTGAACGTAGAGCTTATCACGCCTGATCATCACGTGGTGTCTCGGCACGACGAACTGTCGCAATGGTGCATACTTAGGGAGAACACTTATACCTTGAAATTTAGTGAGAGATCATCTTATAATGCTACCGCCGAACTAAGCAAAATAAGATGCATAATGGATAAACATCACATGCAATCAAAACATGTGACATGATATGGCCATGATCATCTTGCGCCTTTGATCTCCATCTCCAAAGTACCGTCATGATCTCTATCATCACCGGCAAGACACCATGATCTCCATCATCTTGATATCTATCAATGTGTCATCACATGGTCATCTCACCAACTATTGTTCTTGCAACTATTGCTATCGCATAGCGATAAAGTAAAGATTTTATTTGGCGCTTGCATCTTATGCAATAAAGATACAACCATAAGGCTTATGCCAGTTGCCGATAACTTCAACAAAACATGATCATCTCATACAACAACTTATATCTCATCACGTCTTGACCATATCACATCACAACAAGCCTTGCAAAAACAAGTTAGACGTCTTCTACTTTGTTGTTGCAAGTTTTACGTGGCTGCTATTGGCTGAGCAAGAACTGTTCTTACCTACGCATCAAAAATCACAACCCGTTATAGTGATTGCTTTTTGATCTTCAGAAAGAACCATGTTCATTGAATCCGATTCAACTAAAGTTGGAGAAACTGACACCCACCAGCCACCTGTGTGCAAAGCACGTCGGTAGAACCAATCTCGCGTAAGCGTACCCGTAATGTCGGTCTGGGACGCTTCATCCAACAATACCGCCGAATCAAGAAATAACTAGTGACGGCAAGCAATATGTATATACCCACGCCCACAACTCCTTTGTGTTCTACTCGTGCATATAACATCTACGCATAAAGCTAGCTCGGATGCCACCGTTGGGGAACGTAGTAATTTCAAAAAAATTCCTACGCACACGCAAGATCATGGTGATGCATAGCAACGAGAGGGGAGAGTATCGTCTACGTACCCTCATAGACCGTAAGTGGAAGCGTTTAATCAACGCGGTTGATGTATTCGTACGTCTTCATGATCCGACCGATCCAAGTACCGAACGTACGACGCCTCCACGTTCAGCACACGTTCAGCTCGATGACGTCCCTCGGGCTCTTGATCCAGTTGAGGCCAAAGAAGAGTTCCGTCAGCACAACGGCTTGGCGATGGTGATGATGAAGTTACCGGCGCAGGGCTTCGCCTAAGCACTACGACGATATGACCGAGGTGTGTAACTGTGGAGGGGGGCAGCGCACACGGCTAAGACAAATCTTGGAGTCCCTTTGGGGTACCCCCTGCCCACGTATATAAAGGAGGGAGGAAGAGGAGGCCGGCCCTAGAGGGGGCGCGCCAAGGTGTGGGGAATCCTACTAGGACTCCCTAGTCCAAGTAGGATTCCCCTCCTCTTTCCTATTCGGAGTAGGAGAGAAGGAAAGAGAGGGAGAGGGAGAAGGAAAGGGGGGCTGTGCCCCCACCCGTTGTCCAATTCGGTTTGGGCAGGGGGGAGGCGCTCACCACCTCTTGGCCCTTCTCCCCTCTCTCCACTAAATCCTAATAAGGCCCATTACTTCTCCCGGCGAATTCCCGTAACTCCCCGGTACTCCGAAAAATACCCGAATCACTCGGAACCTTTCCGATGTCGAATATAGCCTTCCAATATATCGATCTTTACGTCTCGACCATTTTGAGACTCCTCGTCATGTCCGTGATCTCATCCAGGACTCCGAACAACCTTCGGTACATCAAATCACATAACTCATAATACAATTCGTCATCGAACGTTAAGCGTGCGGACCCTACAGGTTTGAGAACTATGTAGACATGACCGAGACACATCTCTGGTCAATAACCAATAGCGGAACCTAGATGCTCATATTGGCTCCTACATATTCTACGAAGATCTTTATCGGTCAAACCGCATAACAACATACATTGTTCCCTTTGTCATCGGTATGTTACTTGCCCGAGATTTGATCGTCGGTATCCTCATACCTAGTTCAATCTCGTTACTGGCAAGTCTCTTTACTCATTCCGTAATGCATCGTTCCGCAACTAACTCATTAGTCACAATGCTTGCAAGGCTTATAGTGATGTGCATTACCGAGAGGGCCTGGAGATACCTCTCCGATACACGGAGTGACAAATCCTAATCTCGATCTATGCCAACTCAAAAAACTTTATCGGAGACACCTGTAGAGCATCTTTATAATCACCCATTTACGTTGTGGGTCTTGATAGCACACAAGGTGTTCCTCCGGTATTCGGGAGTTGCATAATCTCATAGTCATAGGAACATGTATAAGTTATGGAGAAAGCAATAGCAATAAACTAAACGATCAAAGTGCTAAGCTAACGGATGGGTCAAGTCAATCACATCATTCTCTAATGATGTGACCCCGTTCATCAAATGACAACTCTTTGTCCATGGCTAGGAAACTTAACCATCTTTGATTAACGAGCTAGTCAAGTAGAGGCATACTAGTGACACTCTGTTTGTCTATGTATTCACACATGTACTAAGTTTCCGGTTAATACAATTCTAGCATGAATAATAAACATTTATCATGATATAAGGAAATATAAATAACAACTTTATTATTACCTCTAGGGCATATTTCCTTCTCTAAACATCTCCTTTAAGGACCAAATGTTGGGATAAAGAGTGTTTAGATTCATCCCGAACACCCCCGTACTACCTACGTGGGGGCTGAAGCCGACGACTGGCCAACCCTTAGATCTAATAAAAATGGCTGAGGGAGTATCTCGGCGATTCGGATATGTAGATCTCCTTCTCTGTAACTGACTCTGTGTAACCCTAGCCCCCTCCGGTGTCTATATAAACCGGAGGGTTTAGTCCGTAGGACAACAACAATCATAATCATAGGCTAGCTTCTAGGGTTTAGCCTCTACGATCTCGTGGTAGATCAACTCTTGTAATACTCATATCATCAAGATCAATCAAGCAGGAAGTAGGGTATTACCTCCATCGAGAGGGCCCGAACCTGGGTAAACATTGTGTCCCTCGCCTCCTGTTACAATCGGCCTTAGACGCACAGTTTGGGACCCCCTACCCGAGATCCGCCGGTTTTGACACCGACATTGGTTTTGAAACCAACATCCGCACAGTTCGGGACCCCCTTCCTTCGTGGATCCGGTGTCGACGTCGCACACAAGTCTGTGCACGACTTACGTGAAGACATGCACAAAAAAGCTAGTATGGCCAGGTCCATCTATTGATCTAGGAAGCGCGCTCCGGCACAGAATCATGGCCGCCCAAACGACTATACTGACCGAATAACAGCTCGGTATCAAAACCAAACGTTACAACCGTTCGAAGAATGCCATGACACATCCAAATACAGGGGTGTTGTGCACCCCCTATGCTTCACCGATGAGGTGCTGGATGATGAATTTCCAGAGGGATTCAAACCCGTGAGCATAGAGGCATACGACGAAACGACAGACCCTGGGGTCTGGATTGAGGACTTTATCCTTCACATCCACATGGCTCGCGGAGATGATCTCCACGCCATCAAATTCCTGCCCCTCAAGTTGAAAGGACCAGCTCGGCACTGGCTGAAAAGCCTCCCCAAAACTCAATTGGAACCTGGGAGGAGCTTGAGGATGCTTTTAGGGTCAATTTTCAAGGGACCTATGTCCGACCTCTGGACGCAGACGATTTAAGTCACATAATTCAACAACCCTGAGGGTCAGCCCGTAAGCTTTGGAACAGATTCCTCACGAAGAAGAATCAAATTGTCGACTGCCCAGATGCTGAAGCCTTTGCGGCTTTCAAGCACAGTGTCCGGGACGAATGGCTCGCCAGACACCTCGGCCAGGAAAAACCGAGGACAATGACAACCCTAACAAGCCTTATGACCCACTTTTGCGCGGGCGAAGACAGCTGGCTGGCCTGTAGCGGCACCAGCAACTGATAACCCACAAGTATAGGGGATCGCAACAGTTTTCGAGGGTAGAGTATTCAACCCAAATTTGTTGATTCTACACAAGGGGAGCCAAAGAATATTCTCAAGTATTAGCAGCTGAGTTGTCAATTCAACCACACCTGGAAACTTAGTATCTATAGCAAAGTGTTTAGTAGAAAAGTAATATCATAGTGGTGGTAACGGTAACAAAGTAAAGACAGCAAAAGTAATGTTTTTGGTATTTTGTAGTGATTGTAATAGTAGCAACAGAAAAGTAAATAAGAGTAAACCAGTATATGGAAAACTCGTAGGCACCGGATCAATGATGGAGAATTATGTCGGATGTGGTTCATCATGTAACAGTCATAACATAGGGTGACACAGAAATAGCTCCAGTTCATCAATGTAATGTAGGCATGTATTCCGTACATAGTCATACGTGTTTATGGAAAAGAACTTGCATGACATCTTTTGTCCTACCCTCCCGTGGCAGCGGGGTCCTATTGGAAACTAAGGGATATTAAGGCCTCCTTTTAATAGAGAACCGGAACAAAGCATTAACACATAGTGAATACATGAACTCCTCAAACTATGGTCATCACCGGGAGTGGTCCCGATTATTGTCACTTCGGGGTTGCCGGATCATAACACATAGTAGGTGACTATAGACTTGCAAGATAGGATCTAGAACTCACATATATTCATGAAAACATAATTGGTTCAGATCTGAAATCATGGCACTCGGGCCCTAGTGACAAGCATTAAGCATAGCAAAGTCATAGCAACATCAATCTCAGAACATAGTGGATACTAGGGATCAAACCATAACAAAACTAACTCGATTACATGATAAATCTCATCCAACCCATCACCGTCCAGCAAGCCTATGATGCAATTACTCACGCACGGCGGTGAGCATCATGAAATTGGTGATGGAGGATGGTTGATGATGACGACGGTGACGAATCCCCCTCTCCGGAGCCCCGAACGGACTCCAGATCAGCCCTCCCGAGAGAGATTAGGGCTTGGTGGTGGCTCCGTATCGTAAAACGCGATGAAACTTTCTCTCTGATTTTTTTTCTCCTCGAAAGTCAATATATGGAGTTGGAGTTGGCGTCGGAGGGCCACCAGGGGGCCCACGAGGTAGGGGGCGCGCCCAGGGGGAGGGGCGCGCCCCCCACCCTCGTGGACAGGGTGTGGGCCCCCTGGTCTTCATCTTTGGCGAGGATTTTTTATAATTTATTCTAAGATATTCCGTGGAGTTTCAGGTCATTCTGAGAACTTTTGTTTTCTGCACATAAAACAACACCATGGCAATTCTGCTGAAAATAGCGTCAGTCCGGGTTAGTTCCATTCAAATCATACAAGTAGAGTCCAAAACAAGGGCAAAAGTGTTTGGAAAAGTAGATACGATGGAGACGTATCAACTCCCCCAAGCTTAAACCCTTGCTTGTCCTCAAGCAATTTAGTTGACAAACTGAAAGAGAAAAAGAAGAACTTTTACAAACTCTGTTTGCTCTTGTTGTTGTAAACATGAAAAGCCAGCATTCAAGTTTCAGCAATTATTATGAACTAACCATACTCACAATAACACGTAGGTCTCACAATTACTCATATCCATAGCATAATCAGCTAGCGAGCCATAATAATAGAACTCGGATGACAACACTTTCTCAAAATAATCATAACATGATATAACAAAATGGTATCTCGCTAGCCCTTTCTGAGACCGCAAAACATACATGCAGAGCACCTTTAAAGATCAAGGACTGACTAAACATTGTGATGCATGGTAAAAGAGATCCAGTCAAGTCATACCCAATATAAACCAATCATAATGAATGCAAACGACAGTGTGCTATCCAGCGGGTGCTTTTTAATAAGAAGGGTGATGAATCAACATAAAAGTAAATAGATAGGCCCTTCGCAGAGGGAAGCAGGGATTGGTAGAGGTGCCAGAGCTCGTTTTTTGAAATAGAGATAAATAATATTTTGAGCGGCATACTTTCACTGTCAACGTAACAACTATGAGATGGCTGTATCTTCCATACTACATGCATTATAGGCAGTTCCCAAACAGAATGGTAAAGGTTTATACTCCCCCTCCTCCACAAGCATCAATCCATGGCTTGCTCGAAACAACGAGTGCCTCCAACATTCAACGGGTCCCAGGGGGAGTTTTGTTTAATTATTTTGATTTGCTTTGATCTTTTTGGATCATGGGACTGGGCATCCCGGTTACCCGCCCTTTCTCGTGAATGAGGAGCGGAGTCCACTCCTCTTGAGAATAACCCACCTAGCATGGAAGATATAGGCAGCCATAGTTGCACATGAGCTGCTCGAGCATACAAAACAGAATTTCATTGGAAGGTTTGGAGTTTGGCACATACAAATTTACTTGGAACGGTAGGTAGATACTGCATATAGGAAGGTATAGTGGACTCATATGGAACAACTTTGGGGTTTAAGGAGTTTGGATGCACAAGCAGTATTCCCACTTAGTACAGGTGAAGGCTAGCAAAAGACTGGGAAGCGACCAACTGAGAGAGCGACAACAGTCATAAACATGCATTAAAATTAATTCACACCCAATATAAGCATGAGTAGGATATAATCCACCATGAACATAAATATCATGAAGGCTATGTTGATTTGATTCAACTACATGCGTGAACATGTGCCAAGTCGAGTCACTCAATTCATTTAAAGGAGGATACCATCCTATCATACCACATCATAATCATCTCAATAGCATGTTGGCATGCAAGGTTAACCATTATAACTCATAGCTAATCAAGCATGGCACAAGCAACTATAATCTCTAAATGTCATTGCAAATATGTTCACTTCATAATAGCTGAATCAAGAACGATGAATCATCATATTTACAAAAACAAGAGAGGTCGAGTTCATACCAGCTTTTCTCATCCCAATGAGTCCATCATATATCATCATTATTGCCTTTCACTTGCACGACCGAATGGTGTGTATAATAATAAGAGTGCACGTGCATTGGACTAAGCTGGAATCTGCAAGCATTCAACTCAAGAGAGAAGACAAGTAATATGGGCTCTAAGTTAAATAAACAATCTTGCATATAAGAGCCACTAAGCATTTTCAATATAGTCTTCTCGACCCCCAAAGAAAGGAAAAGAAAAATAAAAACTATTTACACGGGAAAGCTCCCAACAAGCAAAAGAAGGACGGGAAATATTTTTGGGTTTTCTTTTTAATTCTACTACAAGCATGGAAAGTAGACTAACTAATTTTTTTGTTTTTCTTAAGGTTTATTAAACTCACAAGAAGAAAGCAGGAAAAAGGAAAATAAATTAGCATGGATATTACAGTGAAAGAGTATGAGCACTGACATCTAGCAATGAGTGTGAACATGAATGTAATGTCGGTGGGAAATACGTACTCCCCCAAGCTTAGGCTTTTGGCCTAAGTTGGTCTATTGCCAGGGATAACCTGGCTGATATCCGTAGGTGAAGCTGGGGTCGTACTGCGATGCAGAATAGTTGGGATCATAATGTGATGAAGAGGACTCTAACTGCCACTGGCTGGCAACCGCCTCAGGATCCCAAGAATAAACAGACATTCGTGGAGGCTCTGGTTCCGAGGCTGGTGCAGGATTCCGATAGGCTTGAACAGCCGCCCACGGAACAACGTAAGTACCTGCAGACAAGTTAAACAAAGAGGGAGCAGGCAAAGTAATAGTCTTAGGGTGATGTTTATCAAAGTACAATTTATATTTAAGCGCCCTTTCGCGATTCTTAACAAGAAAATCATGCGCTACCATACTCTTATAATCTAAATAAGGACGGGGCAGCGCTGTTTCTTCTTTCTCCTCATGCCTAATAGGTATTTCAAAATGTTCAGCTAGGCGTGAAGCATAAATGCCTCCAAAGATGGGGCCCTTAGTACGGTTCATACTCAACCGTCTAGCAACAATTCCACCCATACTAACAGAGTTATTGTGGTATAAACAACAGAGAAAAATAATAATATCAGGAATACTAAGGTTCCCACAGTTCCCGCGACCAATCAAGCAACGACTAGCAAATAAGGCAAAGTAGCATAAAACAGGGAAATGTATGCTAGTAATTCTTGCATCAGAAACCTTCCTGGTTTCTCCCACAGTGATAGTGTCAATATAAGCTTCCACTTCATTACGGTGTGGTTCATCTAAAGAACCCTCGAAAGGTATTTTGCAAACCTCGCAAAATGCAGCTAATGTCATCTCCCTAGCAACATCATATAAATGGAACTCTACTGTTGGAGGTGATTTCTTAGGGAAAAAGTAGAAGTTCTACACAAAAGTATTTGTGAGTAAGAGATACTGATGACGTTGGTCGCGGAGGAAGTTGGTGAGGCCGGCGTTCTCAATCAATAGATAGAAATCTTCATAAATCCCGGCACTCCTCAAGAAGTCATCGGAAGGCCATTCACACGACCGGACCTCCGCGATACGAGGCAGATTAAATTTGGGCTTCTGTTCTTCTTCCTTTTGTTTCTCCTTAGAACTTCGGCTCGATGAGCCCCTCAAAAGTCTCTTCATTATTTCCAAAACAATCTGAAATTTTTAGTAACTTCAAACAAAGTGAACCAACTTCAATAAGATTGATAGCAACTACTCATACAAGTGCCTAGAGCATATATCAAGCATTAGAACTACTTGGAACCATATATATTTGACATGCAAGCTCAAGAACATGGTCACCTATGCAGCACAAATTTGCAATGAATAAAGCACTAGAACAAAAACTAATTGGACCAATGGAGGAGTCACATACCAAGGAACAATCTCCCCAAGCAGTTTTGCGAGAGGTGCTTTGAGCAAGGAGATCGAAAATCGCAGCAAAAGTTGCTGGAACACGAGCTTGAGTTGGTTTTTCGGGTTTGTGCGAGACAGAGGAAGAAGATGGGTGCATGAATAAGTGGAGGAGGGCCACCGTGGGCCCACGAGGCAGGGGGGCGCGCCCAGGGGGTAGGGCGCGCCCTCCACCCTCGTGACCAGGTGGCAGCCCCCCCCCCCCCGCGGTAATTTTTGCACTAAAAATCCTTAAATATTCTCGAAAAAATCATATTAAATTGGCATGGCATTCTGAGGACTTTTATTTTCGGGATATTTTTATATTGCACGGATAAGTCAGGAAACAGACAGAAAAATACTATTTTACTTTATTTCTACTAAAGAACAGAAAATATAAAGAGGGTACAGAAGGTTGTGCTTCTAGTTTCATCCATCTCATGCTCATAAAAAAGAATCCACTAACAAGGTTGATCAAGTCTTGTTAACAAACTCATTCCGATAATCACGGAACCGGAGAAATTTCGAATAACACTATGTTACCTCAACAGGGATATGGACATCCCCAACAATAAGTATATCATATTTCTTTTTGACAGTAGGAAGAGGAAATTCAAGACCTCCAAATATAATCGATGGAATTTTTCCAATAGAGTTGATACTATAAACTTGAGGTTGTTTCCTCGGAAAATGCACCGTATGCTCATTACCATTAACATGAAAAGTGACATTGCCTTTGTTACAATCAATAACAGCCCCTGCAGTATTAAGGAAAGGTCTTCCAAGAATAATAGACATACTATCATCCTCGGGAATATCAAGAATAACAAATTCCGTTAAAATAGTAACGTTTGCAACCACAACAGGTACATACTCACAAATACCAACAGGTATAGCAGTTGATTTATCAGCCATTTGCAAAGATATTTCAGTAGGTGTCAACTTATTCAAGTCAAGTCTATGATATAAAGAGAGAAGCATAACACTAACACCGGCTCCAAGATCACATAAAGCAGTTTTAACATAATTTCTTTTAATGGAGCATGGTATAGTAGGTACTCCTGGATCTCCAAGTTTCTTTGGTATTCCACCCTTAAAAGTGTAATTAGCAAGCATGGTGGAAATTTCAGCCTCCGGTATCTTTCTTTTATTAGTAATGATATCCTTCATATACTTAGCATAAGGATTTGTTTTGAGCACATCAGTCAATCGCATACGCAAAAATATAGGTCTAATCATTTCAGCAAAGCGCTCAAAATCCTCATCATCCTTTTTCTTGGATGGTTTCGGAGGAAAAGGCATGGGTTTCTAAACCCATGGTTCTCTTTCTTTACCATGTTTCCTAGCAACGAAGTCTCTTTTATCATAACGTTGATTCTTTGATTGTGGGTTATCAAGATCAACAGCAGGTTCAACTTCTACATCATTATCATTACTAGGTTGAGCATCATCATGAACATCATCATTAACATTTTCACTAGGTTCATGTTCATTACCAGATTGTGTTTCAGCATCAGACATAGAGATATCATTTGGATTATCAGGTGGTTCAGCAATAGGTTCACTAGAAGTTTGCACAGTTCTATCATTTTTCTTTTTCTTCCTTTTAGAAGAACTAGGTGCATCAATATTATTTATTTGAGAATCTTGCTCGATTCTCTTAGGGTGGCCTTCAGGATACAAAGGTTCCTGAGTCATTCTACCAGTTGTAGTAGCCACTCTAACAGCATAATCATTTTTCTTACTATTCATTTCATCAAGCATTTCTTTCTGAGCTTTAAGTACTTGTTCTACTTGAGTGGTAACCATAGAAGCATGTTTTCTAACAAGTTTAAGTTCACCTCTAATATTATCCATATAATCACTCAAGCGTTTAATCATAAAGGTATTCTGCTTTAATTGTCTACCAAAATAAGCATTAAAGTCATCTTGCTTAAACATAAAGTCATCAAACTCATCCAAGCACCGACAAGCAATTTTAGTAGGAGGGACTTCAACTTTATCATATCTATAGAGAGAATTTACCTTTACTACCTGTGTCGGGATATCGGGAGGTTCTTCAGTAAATAAGTAATTGAGATCATATACTTCTTCAACAGGCGGTAAATTAAGACCATGTATTTCTTCAATAGGAGGTAAATTCTTAACATCTTCAGCTTTAATACCTTTTTCTTTCATAGATTTCTTTGCCTCTTGCATATCTTCGGGACTGAGAAATAGAACACCTCTCTTCTTCGGAGTTGGTTTAGGAATAGGCTCAGTAATTGGCTCAGGAGCTGGCTCAGGAGTTGGCTCGGGAGGTGGCTTAGGAGGTTCCCAATTATTTTCATTTGCCAACATATTATTCAATAAAATTTCAGCGTCATCCGGTGCTCTTTCCCTGAAAAGAGAACCAGCACAACTATCCAGGTAATCTCTGGAAGCATCAGTTAGTCCATTATAAAAGATATCAAATATTTCAGGTTTCTTAAGAGAATGATCAGGCAAAGCATTAAGTAACTTGAGAAGCCTCCCCCAAGCTTGTGGGAGACTCTCTTCTTCAATTTGCATAAAATTGTATATTTCCCTCAAAGCAGCTTGTTTCTTATGAGCAGGGAAATATTTAGCAGAGAAGTAATAAATCATATCCTGGGGACTTTGCACACAGGCAGGATCAAGAGAATTAAACCATTTCTTAGCATCACCCTTTAATGAGAACGGAAATATTTTGAGTATATAAAAGTGGAGCGATCTCAGATTATTAGTAAACAGGGTAGCTATTTCATCTAACTTACGAAGATGTGCCACAACAGTTTTAGATTCATAGCCATAAAAAGGATCAGATTCAACCAAAGTAATTATATCTGGATCAACAGTAATATCATAATAATCCTGATCAGGAACACAGATAGGTGAAGTAGCAAAAGCAGGGTCGGGTCTCATCCTACCTCTAAAAGATTCCTTACTCCACTTAATTAGTAACCTCTTACGTTCAGGTTTATCCGGACAAGCAAGAATAGCTTCATAAGATTCATTATTAAAAAGATAACCCTCAGGAATAACAGGCATAGGTTCATCATCACTAACATCATCGTGTTCAGGTTCACTAATTTCTCTTTCTCTAGACTTAGAAATTTGCTCATCTAGAAATTCACCAAGTGCCATAGTAGTATCAAGCATAGAAGTAGTTTCATCATAAGTATCATGCATAGCAGAAGTGGCATCATCAATAACATGCGACATATCAGAATTCATAGCAGTAGTAGGTTTAGGTGTCGCTAGCTTACTCATAACAGAAGGTGAATCAAGTGCAGAGCTAGATGGCAGTTCCTTACCTCCCCTCGTAGTTGAGGGAATTTTTTTTGTCTTAGCGTCTTTCAAGTTCTTCATAGTGTCCAGCAGATATAAATCCCAAGTGACTCAAAGAATAGAGCCATGCTCCCTGGCAACGGCGCCAGAAAAAGGTCTTGATAACCCACAAGTATAGGGGATCGCAACAGTTTTCGAGGGTAGAGTATTCAACCCAAATTTGTTGATTCGACACAAGGGGAGCCAAAGAATATTCTCAAGTATTAGCAGCTGAGTTGTCAATTCAACCACACCTGGAAACTTAGTATCTGCAGCAAAGTGTTTAGTAGCAAAGTAATATGATAGTGGTGGTAACGGTAACAAAGTAAAGACAGCAAAAGTAATGTTTTTGGTATTTTTGTAGTGATTGTAACAGTAGCAACGAAAAAGTAAATAAGCGTAAACCAGTATATGGAAAACTCGTAGGCACCGGATCAATGATGGAGAATTATGTCGGATGTGGTTCATCATGTAATAGTCATAACATAGGGTGACACAGAAATAGCTCCAGTTCATCAATGTAATGTAGGCATGTATTCCGTACATAGTCATACGTGCTTATGGAAAAGAACTTGCATGACATCTTTTGTCCTACCCTCCCATGGCAGCGGGGTCCTATTGGAAACTAAGGGATATTAAGGCCTCCTTTTAATAGAGAACCGGAACAAAGCATTAACACATAGTGAATACATGAACTCCTCAAACTATGGTCATCACTGGGAGTGGTCCCGATTATTGCCACTTCGGGGTTGCCAGATCATAACACATAGTAGGTGACTATAGACTTGCAAGATAGGATCTAGAACTCACATATATTCATGAAAACATAATTGGTTCAGATCTGAAATCATGGCACTTGGGCCCTAGTGACAAGCATTAAGCATAGCAAAGTCATAGCAACATCAATCTCAGAACATAGTGGATACTAGGGATCAAACCATAACAAAACTAACTCGATTACATGATAAATCTCATCCAACCCATCACCGTCCAGCAAGCCTACGATGCAATTACTCACGCACGGCGGTGAGCATCATGAAATTGGTGATGGAGGATGGTTGATGATGACGACGGCGACGAATCCCCCTCTCCGGAGCCCCGAACGGACTCCAGATCAGCCCTCCCGAGAGAGATTAGGGCTTGGTGGTGGCTCCGTATCGTAAAACGCGATGAAATTTTCTCTCTGATTTTTTTCTCCTCGAAAGTCAATATATGGAGTTGGAGTTGGCGTCGGAGGGCCACCAGGGGGCCCACGAGGTAGGGGGCGCGCCCAGGGGGGAGGGGGGCGCCCCCACCCTCGTGGACAGGGTGTGGGCCCCCTGGTCTTCATCTTTGGCGAGGATTTTTTATAATTTATTCTAAGATATTCCGTGGAGTTTCAGGTCATTCCGAGAACTTTTGTTTTCTGCACATAAAACAACACCATGGCAATTCTGCTGAAAACAGCGTCAGTCTGGGTTAGTTCCATTCAAATCATACAAGTTAGAGTCCAAAGCAAGGGCAAATGTGTTTGGAAAAGTAGATACGACGGAGACGTATTAGCAACCCAGGCACATCTGAAGTCAGGGAATGCAACGGGAAACCACGACGTAATAAAAGCAAGCGTTGAAACAACAAAGATAACCCAGACAACACGGCGGTAAACGCCGGATTTAGGGGCTCTCGACCCGATCAACGGAAAAAGCCATTTAAAGGCAGCAGAGATGGACCGTCCAGCCTAAACAAGATTCTAGACAGATTATGTCAGATTCATGGCACCTCCGACAAACCTGCAAATCACACCAACAGAAAATGCTAGGTCTTCAAGCAGGTCGGCAAGCTAAACGCCGAACACAAGGGGAGGGAGACACCAAGCGAAGACAAGGATGAGCCTCGCCAGCCGAACACCGGGGGACAGAAAAAATTCCCACCAGAGGTCAAAACGGTGAACATGATTTACGCAACTCACATACCGAAGAGGAGGCGCCAACACGCACCCCGAGATGTATACCCCATGGAGCCTGTCACCCCCAAGTACAACCCTTGGTTGGCCTTCCTGATCAGTTTTGATCGCAGGGATCACCTGACAAGTATCCAGCACGGAGGATCGGCTGCCTTGGTGCTAGACCCAATAATTGACGGATACCATCTCACCCGAGTCCTTATGGACAGCGGTAGTAGTCTTAATCTGATATATCAGGACACCGTCCGCAAAATGGGGATAGACCCGACAAGAATCAGCCAGAGCAATACTACCTTTAAAGGACTAATACCAGGCCCAGAGGCCCGCTGCACGGGCTCTCTAGTACTAGAGGTTGTATTCGGTTCTCCCGACAACTTCCGAAGCAAAGAATTAACCTTTGACATCACTCCATTCCAAAGCAGCCATCACGCACTACTCGGAAGAACGGCCTTCGCTCGTTTTAATGCAGTACCACATTATGCTTATCTTAAGCTTAAGATGCCCGGTCCACGTGGCATCATCATAGTTAGCGGAAACACAGAGCGTTCCTCACGTAGGAAGGAATATGTGGCGGCTCTAGCAGCCAATCACTAAACGACCTCTCCAACCAGAAGAAATGATCGGTCGTCAAGACAGCGGACACGGTTAGACGAGTCCGGCGCACCACTAGCTGTAACAGCTCAGATAAACCTGAGATTGGGTCGATAGATATACCCCCATAGGTGGTGCTAGGGGCTTCTCGCATGTAAAAAGGGCTACAGTTCAGCTTGACCCTATTTAAAATTGCATTTTAATGGTTCATTAAGAATAACCAATTTTTCGCACAAAGACTTTCACCTGGGTTTTTCTCTTTTACAGATGATCATCGTGCTACACCCTTACAGGATACGGCACAACGGAGACACAGGCGCAGACGTGCAGCAGGGCCTCACTCAAAGGCTTCTTTTTAGATTAAGACCCTGTGTAAACCTTTTTTAATGTCTCTTGTTGCTTCACTCCCTCCGGATACTCAACACAACCGAAAGGGATGCAGGCGCTATGGGCAGTTTTTCACGTCAGACTAATGCCAGTACCTAGAAATTCAGGGCTCATTATCAAGGGCGTTACTCAGCCCAGTATATGTTGTAAAGTCTGAATACCTTAGGGAGTGTTCGGCGTCGCGAGTTTGGCCTTATATGCATCAGCTCTGAATCATGTCTTTGGTCAATAGTTGGGTTTGCCCGGCTCCCGTGTTTTGCTACCTTATGTTCCGCTCTATCGGCTAAGGTGGCACCGAGAGAACTACTGCGATTGTGCCCTGGTTCATCTGGATGAGCACCTTAGTAGAGAAAGCCGAAAACTGGCTGTCATGATAAAGCGAGAGACTGGTCAACCACTCGATGACTCAATGGAATCTTTGCGATTCCTCCGCATTAACGAAGGACCCGTTTCCCGGTCATGTATGTACGCGCACCGTGTTCGGATGAGCGCGGAAGTACCAGGGGCTATATAGTAGCCCCACCATCAAACTCCTATGGCTAAGTGAAAGTGTTAAAACTATATAGTCCGATTGCCTTGTTCGCCGCGCTGTCACCTCCTTAATGGACCAAGACGTTGGGTCAAGTGTGAATACGCGCTTTTCCGAACACCCCCGCATTATGTGTGTGGGGGATGAAGCCGACGACTGCAAACTTTCAGGTTATATACATACATAAACGGCTGCACAGGAGGTATCATAATACTTTCAGGCAAAAGTATAAACACATCCTTTATAATCCACATAGCATTGTTTTTACAATTGGGATACATGTCACTCGAACATGATACTCTTCAAGCACTGAGCCTCTATTAAACGAGCGCCTTCTAGGACTTCTTCACAATAGTGCTCAGCCGGGACCTGGCCTACGGCCGGATCCCGGGTTGCAATAGCGGTGGCCTCCATCTCTGCCTAGTATGTCTTAACACGAGCAAGGGCCATCCGCGCACCCTCTATGCACGCCGACCTCTTTACAGCGTTGATATGTGGCACAGCACCAAGGAATCGTTGCACTAAATCAAAATAACTATTCAGCCTTGGTCCCTTCGGCCAAAGATGATCCACGACAGACCTCATGGCAAGTTCGGACAACCTATGGAGCTCGGCCCACTCGGCCATTTGTTCATTTAACAGCAACAGACGTGTTGGAGCACTAAACTACGACCAGAACAAAATTTCCACTTCATGATCTTTCTAATCTTTGAAAAACTTAGTCGCATCAGTAGCACTCATTGCCAAGTCCGAATATGCGTCTGCAGCACTCCATAATTGATCCAGAGGGGCATACTTCGGATCTCCGAACTTCGTCTGCAACAAAAAGGGTTTCCCAGCTGTGATATCTCCGGCCTGACGGAGCTCCTCCTTCGTCGCTCTGATTTCAGAGCGGGTTTCCTTGGCTGCTTCCAAGACTTTCTTCAGGCCAGCCGCTTTCGCTTGGCTTTCCTTTTCAAGAAGCTTGCTATGTCTCCGTCGTATCTATAATTTTTGATTGTTCCCTGCCAATATTCTACAACTTTCATATACTTTTGGCAACTTTTTATATTATTTTTGGGACTAACATATTGATCCAGTGCCCAGTGCGAGTTCCTATTTGTTGCATGTTTTATGTTTCGCAGAATATCCATATCAAACGGAGTCCAAACGAGATAAAAACGGACGGAGCTTATTTTTGGAATATTTGGAAAATCTAGGAGAAAGATCAACGCGAAACGGTGTCCGACGTGGGCACGAGGCAGGGGGCGCGCCCCACCCCCCTGGGCGCGCCCCTCACCCTCGTGGTCCACCCATAAGGCGGTTGATGCCCTTCTTTGGCCACAAGACAACTATTTTTTGGTAAAAAATCACGGTGAATATTTCGGTCCAAGCGGAGTTATGGATCTCCATATATATATGAAACGGTGAAAGGGCAGCAGGACAGAACGTAGAAACAGAGAGAGACGGAGAGACATATCCAATCTCGGAGGGGCTCTCGCCCCTTCCATGCCATGGAGGCCAAGGACCAGAGGGGAAACCCTTCTCCCATCTAGGGAGGAAGTCAAGGAAGAAGAAGACGAAGGGGCCCCCTCTTCCCTTCTCTTTCGATGGCGCCGGAACGCTGCCGTGGCCATCATCATCATCACCGCGATCTACACCAACACCTCCGCCATCTTCACCAACATCTCCATCACCTTCCCCCCCTCTATCTACAGCGGTCCACTCTCCCGCAACCCGCCGTACCCTCTACTTCAACATGGTGCTTTATGCTTCATATTATTATCCAATGGTGTGTTGCCATCCTATGATGTCTGAGTAGATTTTCGTTGTCCTATCGGTGGTTGGTGAATTGCTATGATTGATTTAATTTGCTTGTGGTTATGTTGCTGTCCTTTGGTACCCATCATATGAGCACGCGCGTGGATCACACCATAGGGTTAGTTGTATGTTGATAGGACTATGTATTGGAGGGCAAGAGTGACAAAAGCTTTAGCCTAGCATAGAAATTGATGCATACAGGATTGAAGGGGGACCAATATATACTAATGCTATGGTTGGGTTTTACCTTAATGAACGTTAGTAGTTGCGGACGCTTGCTAATAGTTCCAATCATAAGTGCATAGAATTCCAAGTCAGGGATGACATGCTAGCAGTGGCCTCTCCCACATAATACTTGCTATCGGTCTAGTAAAGTAGTCAATTGCGTAGGGGCAATTTCACAACTCCTACCACCACTTTTCCACACTCTCTATATTTACTTTATTGCTTCTTTACTTACAACAACCCCTACTTTTTATTTGCGTACTCCTTATTATCTTGCAAACCTATCCAAAAATACCTACAAAGTACTTCTAGTTTCATACTTGTTCTAGGTAAAGCGAACATCAAGCGTGCGTAGAGTTGTATCAGTGGTCGATAGAACTTGAGCGAACATTTGTTCTGCCTTTAGCTCCTCGTTGGGTTCAACACTCTTACTTATCGAAAACTGTTGCGATCCCCTATACTTGTGGGTTATCAAGACCGTTTTCTGGCACCGTTGCCGGGGAGCAATAGCGTGGGGTGAATATTCTCATGTGTGCTTGTTTGCTTTATCAGTAAGTAATTTTTATTTTCTGTTCTTAGTTGTTCTCTATCTTTAGTTATGGATATGGAACATGAAATACCAAAAAAATTAGGTGTACTTGCTGCTCATGGAGAGGAGGAACCTCCTGAAACCCTCGATGCTCGTTATGTGACAGAAATTATGTATTACTTTGATAATCCTGAGAAAACCCCATTCAATCTGGTAATGGGAGTAATGTTGGATCAACGTGAATACTTTAGGGATTATTGCTTGACACAAAAAGGGAAACTATTATGGGATCAAATTTATATGTTGTATTGGTATGCTAGGCAACTATGCTTGAGATATGATTACACTTGTTGCTCTAGGTTGAAGGCTCCACACCTTCCCTTTTCATGTGAATTTAATGATAATGGAACTTTGGCTTCTTATGCTAGAGGTATATATGATTACTATGATGTGGAACAAATAGAAGAATTTGTTGCTTTTAAGGGTGCTTATGAAATTGAATCTTTGTTTGAAAAGAATGAAGTTTTTGATGATGATGTTTATAGGCCTGAAAATTTAGCTATCCTAAAATATTGCTATGATAATTATGAATATAATTCCTATATTAATGCGCTTATTGAGAAAGTCTCCATTGTCCAAGAAGAGACTAATATTTTGCAGGAATCTATGGAAGAAGAAGTTGATGAAACTGTGAGCTCATTGGATGAAAAAGATGAGGAGGAGAGCGAAGAACAAAACGAGGAAGAGCGGATTGATCACCCGTGCCTACCTTCTAATGAGGGTAACTCTTCAACTCATACATTGTTTAATTCCCCTTCATGCTTACCGAAGGATGAATGCTATGATAATTGCTATGATCCCGTTGATTCTTTTGAAATATCCCTTTTTGATGATGCTTTCTATGCTTGTGGCCAAGATGCCAATATGAATTATGCTTATGGAGATGAACTTGCTATAGTTCCTTATGTTAAAAATGAAATTGTTCCTATTGCACCCACACATGATAGTCCTATTATCTTTTTGAATTCTCCCAACTACACTATATCGGAGAAGTTTGTGCTCTTTAAGGATTATATTGATGGGTTGCCTTTTACTACTACACATGATGATTTTGATAGATATAATATGCATCCGCTTGCTGCTCCTACTTGCAATTATTATGAGAGAGGAACTATATCTCCACCTCTCTATGTTTCCAATATGATAAAATTGCAAGAAACTGTTTATACTATGCATTGGCCTTTACTATGTGTGCATGAATTGTTCTTTTATGGCATGCTAATGCATAGGAATTGAGTTAGACTTCGTTCTTGCATGATATATGTTACTTTGTGCTCACTACTAAAGTACAAATCATTGTTAATTAAAATTGGCTTTGATATACCTTGGGATCCGGGTGGATTCATTACTTGAGCACTATATGCCTAGCTTAATGACTTTAAAGAAAGCGCTGCCAGGGAGACAACCCGGAAGTTTTAGAGAGTCATTTACTTCTGTTGAGTGCTTTTATATAGTTTAAAAACAACAAAAATAAAGAGGGGAACCTAGATCTTTTTCAAAAAGGAAAGTGAAAGTGAGAAAGACAAGCATTGTTGAAGTGGGAGAGCTCCTTGAACTTTGTTCATGATCACGGCAACTTTGTGAATCTTGATTATAGAAACTTTTAAAAAAAAATTATCCCCTTGTACAATTCCATTGTATTATAAAAATAATGTGCTAAGGTTTGCCTTTAGGATGTTTTAGATGCTTGTTGGTTTGTACGGTGCAGGACAGAAACTTTGGCTGTAGTGCGCAATTTTACATTTTTTACTGGAACGTCAGTTGGTTCTGATTCCTTTTGCACTGTCTTTCTATACAATTTTTTTATTTTTCCTAATTTTGTAAGAATTTTTCGAGTATTAGAAGTATGGTGAATGTTCATATTGTTACAGACTGTTCTGTTTTATACAGATTCTGTTTTTGATGCATAGTTTGCTTGTTTTGATGAAACTAATGATTTATATCAGTGGATTAAGCCATGGAAAAGTTATATTACAGTAGACACTATGCAAAAACAAAATATGAATTGGTTTTCAACAATGCTTAGAGTAGTGATTTGCTTTATTATACTAACGGATCTTACCGAGTTTTCTGTTGAAGTTTTGTGTGGATGAAATGTTCGATGATCAAGAAGGTCTCGATGTGAGAAGAAGGAAGAGAGGCAAGAGCTCAAGTTTGGGGATTCCTGAGGCACCCCAAGTAAATATTCAAGGATACTCAAGCGTCTAATCTTGGGGATGCCCCAGAAGGCATCCCCTCTTTCTTCAACAAGTATCGGTATGTTTTCGGATTAGTTTCGTTCATGCGATATGTGCAATCTTGGAGCGTCTTTTGCATTTAGTTTTCATCTTTATTTTATGCACCATGCTGGTATGAGGTAGCCCTTGGTTGATTTATAGAATGCTCATTACACTTCACTTATATTCTTTGAGTATGGCTTTTTAGAATGCTTCATGCGCTTCACTTATATCATTTGAAGTTTGGTTTGCCTGTTTCTCTTCACTTAGACAACCGCCATTTGTAGAACTCTTTTGCTTCACTTATATTTGTTAGAGAGTGGGCATATCTTTTCTACAAATAATTAAACTCTCTTGCTTCACTTATATCTATTTAGAGAGATGACAGGAACTGGTCATTCACATGGTTAGTCATAAAATCCTACATAAAACTTGTACATCAGTGAATATGATATGATTGATTCCTTGCAATAGTTTTGCGATATAAAGATGGTGATATTAGAGTCATGCTGGTGGGTAGTTGTGGATTAGCAGAAATACTTGTGTTGAGGTTTGTGATTCCCGTAGCATGCACGTACGGTGAACCGTTATGTGATGAAGTCGGAGCATGATTTATTTATTGATTGTCTTCCTTATGAGTGGTGGTCGGGGACGAGCGATGGTCTTTTCCTACCAATCTATCCCCCTAGGAGCATGCGCGTAGTACTTTGTTTTGATGACTAATAGACTTTTGCAATAAGTATGTGATTTCTTTATGACTGATGTTGAGTCCATGGATTATACACACTCTCACCCTTCCACCATTGCTAGCCTCTCCAGTACCGCGCAACTTTCGCCGGTACCGTAAACCCACCATATACCTTCCTCAAAACAGCCACCATACCTACCTACCATGGCATTTCCATAGCCATTCCGAGATATATTGCCATGCAAATTCCATCATCATCATATACATGACTTGAGCATCGTTGTCATATTGCTTTGCATGATCGTAAGATAGCTAGTGCTACCTCTTGAGCACTTGCGTTGGTTTTCCCTTGAAGAGGAAAGGGTGGTGCATCAAAGTAGCGTAAGTATTTCCCTCAGTTTTTGAGAACCAAGGTATCAATCCAGTAGGAGGCTACGCGTGAGTCCCTCGCACCTACACAAAACAAATAAATCCTCGCAACTAACGCGATAAGGGGTTGTCAATCCCTACACGGTCACTTACGAGAGTGAGATCTGATAGATATGATAAGATAATATTTTTGGTATTTTTATGATAAAGATGCAAAATAAAATAAAATCAATGAAAATAACTAAGTATTGGAAGATTTAATATGATGAAGATAGACCCGGGGGCCATAGGTTTCACTAGTGGCTTCTCTCAAGAGCATAAGTATTTTACGGTGGGTGAACAAATTACTGTTGAGCAATTGACAGAATTGAGCATAGTTATGAGAATATCTAGGTATGATCATGTATATAGGCATCACGTCCGAGACAAGTAGACCGACTCCTGCCTGCATCTACTACAATTACTCCACACATCGACCGCTATCCAGCATGCATCTAGAGTATTAAGTTCAAGAGAACAGAGTAACACCTTAAGCAAGATGACATGATGTAGAGGGATAAACTCATGTAGTGTGATGAAAACCCATCTTGTTATCCTCGATGGAAACAATACAATACATGCCTTGCTGCCCCTACTGTCACTGGGAAAGGACACCGCAAGATTGAACCCAAAGCTAAGCACTTCTCCCATTGAAAGAAAGATCAATCTAGTAGGCCAAACCAAACTGATAATTAGAAGAGACTTTCAAAGATAACCAATCATACATAAAAGAATTAAGAGAAGATTCAAATATTGTTCATAGATAAACTTGATCATAAACCCACAATTCATCTGTCTCAACAAACACACCGCAAAAGAAGATTACATCGAATTGATCTCGACAAGAGAGGGGGAGAACTTTGTATTCAGATCCAAAAAGAGAGGAGAAGCCATCTAGCTAATAACTATGGACCCAAAGGTCTGAGGTAAACAACTCACACTTCATCGGAGAGGCTATGGTGTTGATGTAGAAGCCCTCCGTGATCGATGCCCCTCCGGCGGAGCTCTGGAACAGGCCCCAAGATGGGATCACGTGGATACAGAAAGTTACGGTGGTGGAATTAGGGTTTTGGCTCCGTATCTGATCGTTTGGGGGTACGTAGGTATATATAGGAGGAAGGACGTCGGTGGAGCAACAGGGGGCCCACAAGGGTGGAGGGTGCGCCTGGGGGGGTGGGGTAGGCGTGCCCCCTATCTCGTGGCCTCCCTGTTGGTTGCTTGACGTAGGGTCCAAGTCTCCTAGATCTTGTTCGTTCCAAAAATCACGTTCCCGAAGGTTTCATTCCTTTTGGACTCCGTTTGATATTCCTTTTCTTCGAAACCCTAAAATAGGCAAAAAAATCAATTCTGGGCTGGGCCTCCGATTAATAGGTTAGTCCCAAAATAATATAAAAGTGGATAATAAAGCCCAATAATGTCCAAAACAGAAGATAATATGGCATGGAGCAATCAAAAATTATAGATACGTTGGAGACATATCAAGCATCCCCAAGCTTAATTCCCGCTCGTCCTCGAGTAGGTAAATGATAAAAACAGAATTTGTGATGTGGAATGCTACTTGGCATAATTTCAATGTAATTCTTCTTAATTGTGGTATGAATATTCAGATCCGAAAGATTCAAGACAAAAGCTCAATATTGACATAGAAATAATAATACTTCAAGCATACTAACTAAGCAATTATGTCTCTTTAAAATAACATGGCCAAAGAAAGTTATCCCTACAAAATCAAATAGTCTGGCACTCTGGCTATGCTCTGTCTTCACCACACAAAGTATTTAAATCATGCACAACCCCGATGACAAGCCAAGCAATTGTTTCATACTTTTGGTGTTCTCAAACTTTTTCAATCTTCACGCAATACATGAGCATGAGCCATGGACATAGCACTTTAGGTGGAGTAGAATGGTGGTTGTGGAGAAGACAAAAAGGGAGAAGATAGTCTCACATCAACTAGGCGTATCAACGGGCTATGGAGATGCCCATCAATAGATATCAATGTGAGTGAGTAGGGATTTCCATGCAACGGATGCACTAGAGCTATAAGTATATGAAAGCTCAAAAAGAAACTAAGTGGGTGTGCATCCAACTTGCTTGCTCACGAAGACCTAGGGCATTTTGAGGAAGCCCATCATTGGAATATGCAAGCCAAGTTCTATAATGAAAAATTCCCACTAGTATATGAAAGTGATAACAAAGGAGACTCTCTATCGTGAAGATCATGGTGCTACTTTGAAGCACAAGTGTGGTAAAAGGATAGTAGCATTGTCCCTTCTCTCTTTTTCTCTCATTTTTTATTTGGGCCTTTCTCTTTTTTTATGGCCTCTTTTTTTCGTCCGGAGTCTCCCGACTTGTGGGGGAATCATAGTCTCCATAATCCTTTCCTCACTGGGACAATGCTCTAATAATGATGATCATCACACTTTTATTTTCTTACAACTCAATAATTACAACTCGATACTTAGAACAAAATATGACTCTATGTGAATGCCTCCGGCGGTGTACCGGGATATGCAATGACTCATGAGTGACATGTATGAAAGAATTATGAACGGTGGCTTTGCCACAAATACAATGTAAACTACATGATCATGCAAAGCAATATGACAATGATGGAGCGTGTCATAGTAAACGGAATGGTGGAAAGTTGCATGGCAATATATCTCGGAATGGCTATGGAAATGCGATGATAGGTAGGTATGGTGGCTGTTTTGAGGAAGGTATATGGTGGGTGTATGATACCAGAGAAAGGTGCGCGGTATTAGAGAGGCTAGCAATGGTGGAAGGGTGAGAGTGTGTATAATCCATGGACACAACATTAGTCATAAAGAACTCATATACTTATTGCAAAAATCTACAAGTTATCAAAGCAAAGTATTACGCGCATGCTCCTAGGGGGATAGATTGGTATGAAAAGACCATCGCTCGTCCCCGACCGCCACTCATAAGAAAGACAATCAATAAATAAATCATGCTCCGACTTCATCACATAACGGTTCAACATACGTCCATGCTATGGGAATCACAAACTTTAACACAAGTATCTCTCAAATTCACAACTACTCAACTAGCATGACTCTAATATCACCATCTCCATATCTCAAAACAATTATCAAGCATCAAACTTCTCATAGTATTCAACACACTCATAAGAGAATTTTATTATTAATCTTGTATACCTAGCATATTAGGATTATTTAAGCAATTTATCATGCTATTTAAGACTCTCAAAATAATCTAAGTGAAGCATGATAGATCAAAAGTTTCTATAAAACAAATCCACCACCGTGCTCTAAAAGATATAAGTGAAGTACTAGAGCAAAACTATATAACTGAAAAGATATAAGTGAAGCACATAAAGTATTCTAATAATTTCCGAATCATGTGTGTCTCTATCAAAAGGTGTGTACAGAAAATATGATTGTGGTAAACTAAAAAATAAAGACTTAAATCATACAAGACACTCCAAGCAAAACACATATCATGTGGTGAATAAAAATATAGCTCCAAGTAAAGTTACCGATAGAAGTAGAAGAAAGAGGGGATGCCTTCCGGGGCATCCCCAAGCTTTGGCTTTTAGGTGTCCTTAGATTATATTGGGGGTGCCATGGGCATCCCCAAGCTTAGGCTCTTTCCACTCCTTGTTCCATAATCCATCAAATCTTTACCCAAAACTTGAAAACTTCACAACACAAAACTTAAAGTAGAAAATCTCGTGATCTCCGTTAGCGAAAGAAAACAAAAGACCACTTCAAGGTACTGTAATGAACTCATTCTTTATTTATATTGGTGTTAAACCTACTGTATTCCAACTTCTCTATGGTTTATAAACTATTTTACTAGCCATAGATTCATCAAAATAAGCAAACAACACACGAAAAACAGAATCTGTCAAAAACAGAACAGTATGTAGTAATCTGAATCTAGCGCAAGATATGGAACCCCAAAAATTCTAAAATAAATTTCTGGACGTGAGGAATTTATCTATTAATCATCTGCAAAAAGAATTAACTAAATATCAAAAATGGTAGGAGTTCTCATGAGCGCTAAAGTTTCTGTTTTTTACAGCAAGATTAACAAGACTTTCCCCAAGTCTTCCCAATGGTTCTACTTGGCACAAACACTAATTAAACACAAAAAACACAACAAAAACAGAGGCTATATAAATTATTTATTGAATAACAGCAAGGAAAAATATTGGGTTGACTCTCAACAAGCGCTTCTCTTTAAAGTCTTTTTAGCTAGGCATTGATAATTTCAATGATGCTCACATGAAAGACAAGAATTGAAGCACAAACAGAGCATCATAAAACATGTGACAAACACATCTAAGTCTAACATAATTCCTATGCATAGGCATCTTATAGGCAAACAAATTATCATGGCAAGCAAAAACTAGCATATGCATGGAAGAGGACAGAAACAATAGTAATCTCAACATAACGAGAGGTAATTTAGTAACATGAAAATTTCTACCACCATATTTTCCTCTCTCATAATGATTACATGTAGGATCATAAGAAAATTCAACAAAATAGCTATGACATAAAATATTTTCAACACGATCCACATGCATGCAAAGTTGACACTCTTCCAAAATAGTGGGATTAACATTAACTAAAGTCATGACTTCTCCAAACCCACTTTTATCAAAATTTTCATAAGATTGAACATTCTCCAAATATGTGGGATCTAAAGTTGACACTATTCCAAACCCACTTTCAATAATATTGCAAACACTATTATCAATCTCATACTCATCATGGGGCTTAAATAAATTTTCAAGATCATAAGAAGAATCACCCCAATCATGATCATTGCAACAAGTAGAGGACATAGCAAAACTAGCATCCCCAAGCTTAGGGTGTTGCATATTATTACCAAAATTATATAAATAGAATTTATAATAAAATCATTGCAATCATGCTTTTTATGTTGGGGAACGTTGCAGAAAACAAAAATTTTCCTACGGTTTCACCAAGATCCATCTATGAGTTCATCTAGCAGCGAGTGATTGGGTGCATCTACATACCTTTGTAGATCGCGAGCGGAAGCATTCAAAGAACGGGGTTGATGTAGTCGAACACGACGTGATCCAAATCACCGATGACCAAGCGCCGAACGGACGGCACCTCCGCGTTCAACACACGTACGGAGCGGATGACGTCTCCTCCTTTCTTGATCCAGCAAGGGGGGAGGAGAGGTTGATGAAGATCCAGCAGCACGACGGCGTGGTGGTGGATGCAGGGCGTCACAGTAGCAGGGCTTCGCCTATACTACGAGAGAGAGACGTAACGGGGAGAGAGGGAGGCGCCAGGGGCTGGTGTCTCAAGTCCCTCCTCTCCCCCACTATATATAGGAGGGCCAAGGGGGGTGGTGCGCCAGCCTAGGAGATCCAATCTCCTAGGTGCGGCAGCCAAGGGAAGGTTTCCCTCCCCCCAAGGCACCTAGAGGTGCCTTCCACCATTTGGACTCTTCCCTTAAGTGGAACCCTAGGCGCATGGGCTTTTGGGGCTGGTGCCCTTGGCCCATCCAGGCCAAGGCGCACCCCCTACAGCCCATGTGGCCCCCCGGGACAGGTGGCCCAACCCGGTGGGCCCCCGGGACCCCTCCGGTGGTCCCGGTACAATACCGATAACCCCGAAACTTGTCCCGATGGCCGAAACAGCACTTCCTATATATAATTCTTTACCTCCGGAGCATTCCGGAACTCCTCGTGACGTCCGGGATCTCATCCGGGACTCCGAACAACATTCGGGTTACTGCATATACATATCTTCACAACCCTAGCGTTACCGAACCTTAAGTGTGTAGACCCTACGGGTTCGGGAGACATGCAGACATGACCGGGACGACTCTCCGGTCAATAACCAACAGCGGGATCTGGATACCCATGTTGGCTCCCACATGCTCCACGATGATCTCATCGGATGAACCACGATGTCTAGGATTAAACAACCCCGTATACAATTCCCTTTGTCAATCGGTATGTTACTTGCCCGAGACTCGATCGTCGGTATCCCAATACCTTGTTCAGTCTCGTTACCGGCAAGTCACTTTACTCGTACCGTAATGCATGATCCCGTGACCAGACACTTGGTCACTTTGAGCTCATTATGATGATGCATTATCGAGTGGGCCCAGTGATACTTCTCCGTCATACGGAATGACAAATCCCAGTCTCGATCCGTGTCAACCCAACAGATACTTTCGGAGATACCTGTAGTGCACCTTTATAGTCACCCAGTTACGTTGTGACGTTTGATACACCCAAAGCACTCCTACGGTATCCGGGAGTTACACGATCTCATGGTCAAAGGAAAAGATACTTGACATTGGAAAAGCTCTAGCAAACGAACTACACGATCTTGTGCTATGCTTAGGATTGGGTCTTGTCCATCACATCATTCTCCTAATGATGTGATCCCGTTATCAATGACATCCAATGTCCATAGCCAGGAAACCATGACTATCTGTTGATCAACGAGCTAGTCAACTAGAGGCTTACTAGGGACATATTATGGTCTATGTATTCACACGTGTATTACGATTTCCGGATAATACAGTTATAGCATGAATAAAGACAATTATCATGAACAAAGAAATATAATAATAATACTTTTATTATTGCCTCTAGGGCATATTTCCAACAGTCTCCCACTTGCACTAGAGTCAATAATCTAGTTACATTGTGATGAATCGAACGCCCATGGAATTTTGGTGTTGATCATGTTTTGCCCTAGGGAGAGGTTTAGTCAACGGATCTGCTATATTCAGGTCCGTATGTACTTTACAAATATCTATGTCTCCATCTTGAACATTTTCACGAATGGAGTTGAAGCGACGCTTGATGTGCCTTGTCTTCTTGTGAAACCTGGGCTGCTTGGCAAGTGCAATAGCTCCAGTGTTATCACAGAAGAGTTTGATTGGCCCAGACGCATTGGGTATGACTCCTAGGTCGGTGATGAACTCCTTCACCCATATTGCTTCATGTGCTGCCTCCGAGGCTGCCATGTACTCCGCTTCACATGTAGATCCCGCCACGACGCTCTGCTTGTAGCTGCACCAGCTCACTGCTCCACCATTCAATATATATACGTATCCGGTTTGTGACTTAGAGTCATCCAGATCTGTGTCGAAGCTAGCGTCGACGTAACCCTTTACGACGAGCTCTTCGTCACCTCCATAAACGAGAAACATTTCCTTAGTCCTTTTCAGGTACTTCAGGATATTCTTGACCGCTGTCCAGTGTTCCTTGCCGGGATTACTTTGGTACCTTCCTACCAAACTTACGGCAAGGTTTACATCAGGTCTGGTACACAGCATGGCATACATAATAGAACCTATGGCTGAGGCATAGGGGATGACACTCATTTCTTCTATCTCTTCTGCCGTGGTCGGGCATTGAGCTGAGCTCAATCTCACACCTTGCAAAACAGGCAAGAACCCTTTCTTGGACTGATCCATTTTGAACTTCTTCAAAATCTTATCAAGGTATGTGCTTTGTGAAAGACCTATGAGGCGTCTTGATCTATCCCTATAGATCTTGATGCCTAATATATAAGCAGCTTCTCCAAGGTCCTTCATTGAAAAACTCTTATTCAAGTAGGCCTTGATGCTGTCCAAGAGTTCTATATCATTTCCCATCAAAAGTATGTCATCTACATATAATATGAGAAATGCTACAGAGCACCCACTCACTTTCTTGTAAACGCAGGCTTCTCCATAAGTCTGCGTAAACCCAAACACTTTGATCATTTCATCAAAGCGAATGTTCCAACTCCGAGATGCTTGCACCAGCCCATAAATCGAGCGTTGGAGCTTGCACACCTTGTTAGCATTCTTAGGATCGACAAAACCTTCCGGCTGCATCATATACAATTCTTCCTTAAGGAAACCATTAAGGAATGCCGTTTTGACGTCCATTTGCCATATCTCATAATCGTAGAATGCGGTAATTGCTAACATGATCCGTACGGACTTTAGCTTTGCTACCGGTGAGAAAGTCTCATCGTAGTCAACCCCTTGAACTTGTCGATAACCCTTAGCGACAAGCCTAGCTTTATAGATGGTCACATTACCATCCGCGTCTGTCTTCTTCTTAAAGATCCATTTATTTTCTATGGCTCGCCGTTCAACGGGCAAGTCAGTCAAAGTCCATACTTCATTTTCATACATGGATCCTATCTCAGATTTCATGGCTTCTAGCCATTTGTCGGAATCCGGGCCCGCCATCGCTTCTTCATAGTTCGAAGGTTCACCGTTGTCCAGCAACATGATTTCCAAGACAGGGTTGCCGTACCACTCTGGTGCGGAACGTGTCCTTGTGGACCTTCGAATTTCAGTAGGAGCTTGATCAGAAGTATCTTGATCATTATCATTAACTTCCTCTCTAGTCGGTGCAGGCACCTCAGGAACATTTTCTTGAGTTGCACCATTTTTCGGTTCAAGAGGTAATACTTCATCAAGCTCTACTTTCCTCCCACTTACTTCTTTCGAGAGAAACTCTTTCTCTAGAAAGAGTCTGTTCTTGGCAACAAAGATCTTGCCTTCGGATCTTAGGTAGAAGGTATACCCAATAGTTTCTTTAGGGTATCCTATGAAGACGCATTTTTCCGACTTGGGTTCGAGCTTCTCAGGTTGAAGTTTCTTGACATAAGCATCGCATCCCCAAACTTTTAGAAACGACAGCTTAGGTTTCTTCCCAAACCATAATTCATACGGTGTCATCTCAACGGATTTCGACGGAGCCCTATTTAAAATGAATGTGGCAGTCTCTAAAGCATAGCCCCAAAAAGATAACGGTAAATCGGTAAGAGACATCATAGATCGCACCATATCTAATAGAGTGCGATTACGACGTTCGGACACACCATTACGCTGAGGTGTTCCAGGCGGCGTGAGTTGTGAAACTATTCCACATTTTCTTAAGTGTGTGCCAAATTCGTGACTTAAATATTCTCCTCCACGATCTGATCGTAGAAACTTGATTTTTTTGTCACGTTGATTCTCAACCTCACTCTGAAATTCCTTGAACTTTTCAAAGGTTTCAGACTTGTGTTTCATTAAGTAGACATACCCATATCTACTCAAGTCATCAGTGAGGGTGAGAACATAACGATAGCCACCGCGAGCCTCAACACTCATTGGACCGCACACATCAGTATGTATGATTTCCAATAAGTTGGTCGCTCGCTCCATTGTTCCTGAGAACGGAGTCTTGGTCATTTTACCCATGAGGCATGGTTCGCACGTGTCAAATGATTCATAATCAAGAGACTCCAAAAGTCCATCTACATGGAGCTTCTTCATGCGTTTGACACCTATGTGACCAAGGCGGCAGTGCCACAAGTATGTGGGACTATCATTATCAACCTTACATCTTTTGGTACTCACACTATGAATATGTGTAGCTATACGCTCGAGATTCATCAAAAACAAACCATTAACCATCGGAGCATGACCATAAAACATATCTCTCATATAAATAGAACAACCATTATTCTCGGATTTAAATGAGTAGCCATCTCGTATTAAACAAGATCCTGATACAATGTTCATGCTCAACTTGGCACTAAATAACAATTATTGAGGTTTATAACTAATCCCGTAGGTAAATGTAGAGGTAGCGTGCCGACGGCGATCACATCGACCTTGGAACCATTCCCGACGCGCATCATCACCTCGTCCTTCGCCAGTCTCCGTTTATTCCGCAGCTCCTGCTGTGAGTTACAAATGTGAGCAACGGCACCGGTATCAAATACCCAGGAGTTACTACGAGTACTGGTAAGGTACACATCAATTACATGTATATCAAATATACCTTTGGTGTTGCCGGCCTTCTTGTCCGCTAAGTATTTGGGGCAGTTCCGCTTCCAGTGACCCTTCCCTTTGCAATAAAAGCACTCTGTCTCAGGCTTGGGTCCATTCTTTGACTTCTTCCCGGCAGCTTGCTTGCCGGGCGCGGCAACTTCCTTGCTGTCCTTCTTGAAGTTCTTTTTACCCTTGCCCTTCTTGAACTTAGTGGTTTTATTCACCATCAACACTTGATGTTCCTTCTTGACTTCTACCTCTGCTGATTTCAGCATAGCAAATACTTTAGGAATGGTCTTTACCATCCCCTGCATATTGGAGTTCATCACAAAGCTCTTGTAGCTTGGTGGAAGCGACTGGAGGATTCTGTCAATGACCGCGTCATCCAGGAGATTAACTCCCAGCTGAGTCAAGCGGTTATGCAACCCAGACATAGTGAGTATGTGCTCACTGACAGAACTATTTTCCTCCATCTTACAACTGAAGAACTTATCGGAGACTTCATATCTCTCGATCCGGGCATGAGCTTGAAAAACCATTTTCAGCTCTTCGAACATCTCATATGCTCCATGTCTCTCAAAACGCTTTTGGAGCCCCGGCTCTAAGCTGTAAAGCATGCCGCACTGAACGAGGGAGTAGTCATCAGTACGTGTCTGCCAAGCGTTCATAGCGTCTTGGTTCTGTGGGACGGGCGGATCACCTAACGGTGCTTGTAGGACATAATCTTTCTTGGCAGCTATGAGGATGATCCTCAGGTTCCGGACCCAGTCTGTATAGTTGCTGCCATCGTCTTTCAGCTTGGTTTTCTCTAGGAACGCGTTGAAATTGAATACAATGTTGGCCATTTGATCTACAAGACATATTGCAAAGTTTTTAGACTAAGTTCATGATAATTAAGTTCATCTAATCAAATTATTTATGAACTCCCACTTAGATTAGACATCCCTCTAGTCATCTAAGTATTACATGATCCGAGTTAACTAGACCGTGTCCGATCATCACGTGAGACGGACTAGTCAACGTCGGTGAACATCTTCATGTTGATCGTATCTTCTATATGACTCATGCTCGACCTTTCGGTCTTCTGTGTTCCGAGGCCATGTCTGTGCATGCTAGGCTCGTCAAGTTAACCCTAAGTGTTTTGCATGTGTAAAACTGTCTTACACCCGTTGTATGTGAACGTAAGGATCTATCACACCCGATCATCACGGCGTGCTTCGAAACGACGAACTTTAGCAACGGTGCACAGTTAGGGGAGAACACTTCTTGAAATTGTTATGAGGGATCATCTTATTTACTACCGTCGTTCTAAGTAAACAAGATGCAAAACATGATAAACATCGCATGCAATCAAATAATAAACGTGACATGATATGGCCAATATCACATAGCTCCTTTGATCTCTATCTTGGGGCTCCATGATCATCTTGTCACCGGCTTGACACCATGATCTCCATCATCATGATCTCCATCATCGTGTCTCCATGAAGTTGCTCGCCAACTATTACTTCCACTACTATGGCTAACGCGTTTAGCAATAAAGTAAAGTAATTTACATGGCGTTTCTCAATGACACGCAGGTCATACAAAAAATAAAGACAACTCCTATGGCTCCTGCCGGTTGTCATACTCATCGACATGCAAGTCGTGATTTCTATTACAATAGCATGAACAACTCATACATCATATATATAGATCATTCATCATTCATCACAACTTTGGCCATATCATATCACAAAGCACTTGCTGCAAAAACAAGTTAGACGTCCTCTAATTGTTGTCGCAAGTTTTACGTGGCTGAATTAGGGTTCTAGCAAGAACGTTTTCTGACCTACGTAAAAGCCACAACGTGATTTGTCAACTTCTATTTACCCTTCATAAGGACCCTTTTCATCGAATCCGCTCCAACTAAAGTAGGAGAGACAGACACCCGCCAGCCACCTTATGCATCTAGTGCATGTTAGTCGGTGGAACCGGTCTCACGTAAGCATACGTGTAAGGTTGGTCCGGGCCGCTTCATCCCACAATACCGTTGAAGCAAGATAAGACTAGTAGCGGCAACTAAGTTGACAACATCTACGCCCACAACAAATTGTGTTCTACTCGCGCAAGAAGAACTACGCATAGACCTAGCTCATGATGCCACTGTTGGGGAACGTTGCAGAAAACAAAAATTTTCCTACGGTTTCACCAAGATCCATCTATGAGTTCATCTAGCAGCGAGTGATTGGGTGCATCTACATACCTTTGTAGATCGCGAGCAGAAGCGTTCAAAGAACGGGGTTGATGTAGTCGAACACGACGTGATCCAAATCACCGATGACCAAGCGCCGAACGGACGGCACCTCCGCGTTCAACACACGTACGGAGCGGATGACGTCTCCTCCTTTCTTGATCCAGCAAGGGGGGAGGAGAGGTTGATGAAGATCCAGCAGCACGACGGCGTGGTGGTGGATGCAGGGCGTCACAGTAGCAGGGCTTCGCCTATACTACGAGAGAGAGACGTAACGGGGAGAGAGGGAGGCGCCAGGGGCTGGTGTCTCAAGTCCCTCCTCTCCCCCACTATATATAGGAGGGCCAAGGGGGGTGGTGCGCCAGCCTAGGAGATCCAATCTCCTAGGTGCGGCAGCCAAGGGGAGGTTTCCCTCCCCCCCAAGGCACCTAGAGGTGCCTTCCACCATTTGGACTCTTCCCTTAAGTGGAACCCTAGGCGCATGGGCTTTTGGGGCTGGTGCCCTTGGCCCATCTAGGCCAAGGCGCACCCCCTACAGCCCATGTGGCCCCCCGGGACAGGTGGCCCCACCCGGTGGGCCCCCGGGACCCCTCCGGTGGTCCCGGTACAATACCGATAACCCCGAAACTTGTCCCGATGGCCGAAACATCACTTCCTATATATAATTCTTTACCTCCGGAGCATTCCGGAACTCCTCGTGACGTCCGGGATCTCATCCGGGACTCCGAACAACATTCGGGTTACTGCATATACATATCTTCACAACCCTAGCGTTACCGAATCTTAAGTGTGTAGACCCTACGGGTTCGGGAGACATGCAGACATGACCGGGACGACTCTCCGGTCAATAACCAACAGCGGGATCTGGATACCCATGTTGGCTCCCACATGCTCCACGATGATCTCATCGGATGAACCACGATGTCGAGGATTAAACAACCCCGTATACAATTCCCTTTGTCAATCGGTATGTTACTTGCCCGAGACTCGATCGTCGGTATCCCAATACCTTGTTCAGTCTCGTTACCGGCAAGTCACTTTACTCGTACCGTAATGCATGATCCCGTGACCAGACACTTGGTCACTTTGAGCTCATTATGATGATGCATTACCGAGTGGGCCCAGTGATACCTCTCCGTCATACGGAATGACAAATCCCAGTCTCGATCCGTGTCAACCCAACAGATACTTTCGGAGATACATGTAGTGCACCTTTATAGTCACCCAGTTACGTTGTGACGTTTGATACACCCAAAGCACTCCTACGGTATCCGGGAGTTACACGATCTCATGGTCAAAGGAAAAGATACTTGACATTGGAAAAGCTCTAGCGAACGAACTACACGATCTTGTGCTATGCTTAGGATTGGGTCTTGTCCATCACATCATTCTCCTAATGATGTGATCCCATTATCAATGACATCCAATGTCCATAGCCAGGAAACCATGACTATCTGTTGATCAACGAGCTAGTCAACTAGAGGCTTACTAGGGACATATTATGGTCTATGTATTCACACGTGTATTACGATTTCCGGATAATACAGTTATAGCATGAATAAAGACAATTATCATGAATAAAGAAATATAATAATAATACTTTTATTATTGCCTCTAGGGCATATTTCCAACATTTTATTCAAAGATCTATCGTGAATCGCTTCATAAAGTAATTCATTACACTTTTCAGATTCACGAAGTTCAAGCAAGACCTCATAAAGATAATCTAGTGCACAAAACTCACTAGCAATTGGTTCATCATAATTGGATCTCTTAAAAAGATTAGCAAGCGGATGAGGATCCATAGATCTTAGGTTCTCTGTTTAGTAATAAAGAAACAACTATTCCAACCATACGAGCAAACAAGAAATGGGCAAAAAGAGGCAAATAGAGAAAGAGAGGGAGGATAGAGAGAGAGAGAGGGCGAATAAAACGGCAAGGGTGAAGTGGGGGAGAGGAAAACGAGAGGCAAATGCAAATAATGTAATGCGAGAGATAAGGGTTTGTGATGGGTACTTGGTATCTTGACTTTTGCGTAGACCTCCCCGGCAACGGCGCCAGAAATCCTTCTTGCTACCTCTTGAGCACTTGCGTTGGTTTTCCCTTGAAGAGGAAAGGGTGGTGCAGCAAAGTAGCGTAAGTATTTCCCTCGGTTTTTGAGAACCAAGGTATCAATCCAGTAGGAGGCTACACGCGAGTCCCTCGCACCTACACAAAACAAATAAATCCTCGCAACCAACGCGACAAGGGGTTGTCAATCCCTACACGGTCACTTATGAGGGTGAGATCTGATAGATATGATAAGATAATATCTTTGGTATTTTTATGATAAAGATGCAAATTAAAATAAAAGCAATGAAAATAACTAAGTATTGGAAGATTTAATATGATGAAGATAGACCCGGGGCCATAGGTTTCACTAGTAGCTTCTCTCAAGAGCATAAGTATTTTACGGTGGGTGAACAAATTACTGTTGAGCAATTGACAGAATTGAGCATAGTTATGAGAATATCTAGGTATGATCATGCATATAGGCATCACATCCGAGACAAGTAGACCGACTCATGCCTGCATCTACTACTATTACTCCACACATCAACCGCTATCCAGCATGCATCTAGAGTATTAAGTTCAAGAGAACAGAGTAACGCCTTAAGCAAGATGACATGATGTAGAGGGATAAACTCATGCAATATGATGAAAACCCATCTTGTTATCCTCGATGGCAACAATACAATACATGCCTTGCTGCCCCTACTGTCACTGGGAAAGGACACCGCAAGATTGAACCCAAAGCTAAGCACTTCTCCCATTGCAAGAAAGATCAATCTAGTAGGCCAAACCAAACTGATCATTTGATGAGACTTGCAAAGATAACCAATCATACATAGAAGAATTCAGAGAAGATTCAAATATTGTTCATAGATAAACTTGATCATAAACCCACAATTCATCGGTCTCAACAAAGACACCACAAAAGAAGATTACATCGAATAGATCTCCACAAGAGAGGGGGAGAACTTTGTATTGAGATCCAAAAAGAGAGAAGAAGCCATCTAGCTAATAACTATGGACCCGAAGGTCTGAGATAAACTACTCACACTTCATCGGAGAGGCAATGGTGTTGACGTAGAAGCCCTCCGTGATCGATGCCCCCTCCGGCGGAGCTCCGGAACAGGCCCCAAGATGGGATCGCGTGGATACAGAAAGTTATGGCGGTGGAATTAGGGTTTTGGCTCCGTATTTGATCTGTTGGGGGTATGTAGGTATATATAGGAGGAAGAAGTATGTCGGTGGAGCAACAGGGGGCCCACGAGGGTGGAGGGCGCGCCTGGGGGGGTAGGCGTGCCCCCCTACCTCGTGGCCTCCCTTTTGGTTGCTTAACACAGGGTCCAAGTCTCCTGGATCTTGTTCGTTCCAAAAATCACATTCCCGAAGGTTTCATTCCGTTTGGACTCGGTTTGATATTCCTTTTCTTCGAAACCCTAAAATAGGCAAAAAAAACAGCAATTCTGGGTTGGGCCTCTGGTTAATAGGTTAGTCCCAAAAATAATATAAAGGTGGATAATAAAGCCCAACAATGTCCAAAACAAAAGATAATATAGCATCGAGCAATCAAAAATTATAGGTATGTTGGAGACGTATCAGCTAGCATGATGTTTTAATGGCTTGTTCGTTTTTTGATGTCATTGCTACGCTAGATCATTGCACATCCCGGTACACCGCCGAAGGCATTCATATAGAGTCATATTTTGTTCTAGTATCGAGTTGTAATATTGAGTTGTAAGTAAATAAAAGTGTGATGATCATCATTATTAGAGCATTGCCCCATGTGAGGAAAGGATGACGGAAGCTATGATTCCATAAAAAGTTGGGATGAGTCTTTGGACTTTACAAAAAAATAAAAAAGGCCAAAGAATCCCACCAAAAAAATAAAAAAATGAGAGAAAAAGAGAGAAGGGGCAATGTTACTATCTGAGGGAGTCTTGGATTAGGGGATCTCCGGACAGCCGAACTATATCCTTCGGCCGGACTGTTGGACTATGAAGATACAAGATTGAAGACTTCGTCCCGTGTCCGGATGGGACTCTACTTGGCGTGGAAGGAAAGCTAGGCAATACGGATATGTGTATCTCCTCCTTTGTACCCGACCTTGTGTAACCCTAGCCCCCTCTGGTGTCTATCTAAACCGGAGGGTTTAGTCCGTAGGACAACAGACAATCATACCATAGGCTAGCTTCTAGGGTTTAGCCTCTCCGATCTCGTGGTAGATCAACTCTTGTAATACCCATATCATCAAGAATAAATCAAGCAGTGAAGGAAATATGCCCTAGAGGCTATAATAAAGTTATTATTTATTTCCTTATATCATGATAAATGTTTATTATTCATGCTAGAATTGTATTAACCGGAAACATAATACATGTGTGAATACATAGACAAACAGAGTGTCACTAGTATGCCTCTACTTGACTAGCTCGTTAATCAAAGATGGTTATGTTTCCTAACCATAGACAAAAGAGTTGTTATTTGATTAACGGGATCACATCATTAGGAGAATGATGTGATTGACATGACCCATTCCATTAGCTTAGCACTCGATCGTTTAGTATGTTGCTATTGCTTTCTTCATGACTTATACATGTTCCTATGACTATGAGATTATGCAACTCCCGTTTGCCGGAGGAACACTTTGTGTGCTACCAAACATCACAATGTAACTGGGTGATTATAAAGGAGCTCTACAGGTGTCTCCAAAGGTACATGTTGGGTTGGCGTATTTTGAGATTAGGATTTGTCACTCCGATTGTCGGAGAGGTATCTCTAGGCCCTCTCGGTAATGCACATCACATAAGCCTTGCAAGCATTGCAACTAATGAGTTAGTTGTGAGATGATGTATTACGGAACGAGTAAAGAGACTTGCCGGTAACGAGATTGAACTAGGTATTGAGATACCGATGATCGAATCACGGGCAAGTAACATACCGACGACAAAGGGAACAACGTATGTTGTTATGCGGTCAGACCGATAAAAGATCTTCATAGAATATGTAGGAGCCAATATGAGCATCCAGGTTCCGCTATTGGTTATTGACCGGAGACGTGTCTCGGTCATGTCTACATTGTTCTCGAACCCGTAGGGTCCGCACGCTTAAGGTTTCGATGACAGTTATATTATGAGTTTATGCATTTTGATGTACCGAAGTTTGTTCGGAGTCCCGGATGTGATCACGGACATGACGAGGAGTCTTGAAATGGTTGAGACATAAAGATTGATATATTGGAAGCCTATATTTGGATATCGAAAGTGTTCCGAGTGAAATCGGGATTTTACCGGAGTACCGGGAGGTTACCGTAACCCCCCGGGAGGTATATGGGCCTTAGTGGGCTTTAGTGGAAGAGAGGAGAGGTGCCCAGGGCTGGGCCGCTCTCCCTTCCCCCCCTAGTCCGAATAGGACAAGGAGAGGGGGGCGGCGCCCCCCTTCCTTCTCTCTCTCCTCTTTTCCCCCTCCCGAATCCTATTCCAACTAGGAAAGGGGGGGAATCCTACTCCCGGTGGGAGTAGGACTCCTCCGGGCGCGCCCTCCTCCTGGCCGGCCGCACCTCCCCCCCCTTGATCCTTTATATACGGGGGCAGGGGGCACCCCTAGACACACAAGTTGATCCACGTGATCATATTCTTAGCCGTGTGCGGTGCCCCCTTCCACCATAATCCTCGATAATATTGTAGCGGTGCTTAGGCGAAGCCCTGCGGCGGTAGTACATCAAGATCGTCACCACGCCGTCATGCTGACGGAACTCTTCCCCGACACTTTGCTGGATCGGAGTCCGGGGATCGTCATCGAGCTGAACGTGTGCTGAAACTCGGAGGTGCCGTAGTTTCGGTGCTTGATCGGTCGGGCCGTGAAGACGTACGAATACATCAACCACGTTGTGCTAATGCTTCCGCTGTCGGTCTACAAGGGTACGTAGATCACACTCTCCCCTCTCGTTGCTATGCATCACCATGATCTTGGATTTTTTTTGAAATTACTACGTTCCTCGACATGCAGGACGTAGGGTTTTACCTCCATCAAGAGGGCCCGAACCTGGGTAAAACATCGTGTCCCCTGCCTCATGTTACCATCCGCCTTAGACACACAGTTCGGGACCCCCTACCCGAGATCCGCCGGTTTTGACACCGACATTGGTGCTTTCATTGAGAGTTCCTCTGTGTCATCGCTGTTAGGCTTGATGGCTCCTACGATCATCGATAGCGATGCAGTCTAGGGTGAGACTTTTCTCCCCAAACAGATCTTTGTGTTCGGCGGCTTCGCACTGCGGCCAACTCGCTTGGCCATCTGGAGCAGATCGAAAGTTATGCCCTTGGCCACCAGGTCAGGTTTGGAAGCTTAAACTACACGGTCGATATCCGCGGAGACTTGATCTTCGATGGATTCGAGCCCCTGCCTTGTGCGTCACACGGTCACGATGAGTACGATTTAGCTCTACCATCCGACAGTGTTCAGGTGATTGCACTGGCAGCCGCTCCGACCCTCAATTCGGAGCCAGTTGTGCTGTCCATGGATGTGTGGATGGACCCCGCTACGGAGGCCTTATCCTCAACGGTGATCGAGCCGAACATCGACCTTACCCTGCATGAGAGCCGTGTCATCAAACTGCCAGATCCTTCTCCGGCCAAGGACTCCGAACCGCCTGCGCCCGTTCCTAGCGAATCCGATTGGGCGCCGATCATGGAGTTTACCTCCGCGGATATTTTTCAGCACTCGCCCTTTGGCGACATACTAAACTCATTAAGTTCTCTCTCCTTGTCAGGAGGCTCCTGGCCGAACTATGTCCTGCAGGATTGGGATGCGGATGACGAAGAAATTCGCTACCCACCCACCACCCATTTGGTAGCCACTGTCGATGAATTAACCGACATGCTCGACTTCGACTCCGAAGACATCGACTGTATGGATGACGATGCAAGAGACGAAGAGGAACCACTGCCCACAGGGCACTGGATAGCCACCTCATCATACGATATATACATGGTGGACACACCCAAACAAGGCAATGGCGACGAGACAGCGGAGGATGACCCCTCCAAGAAGCAACCCAAGCGCCAACGTCAGCGGCGCCGCTCTAAGTCCCGCCAAAGCAAAAGCGGTGATACCGGCACAGGAGATAATAGCACTCCGGATAGTGCCGAAGATGGCAATAATCCCCTCCAGCACGATTTAGGGCAGGACGATGGAGAGGCCAGCCCTCCTAAGAGAGCGGCAGATGAGGAGGATGATAACTACATGCCTCCCTCCGAAGATGAGGCAAGCCTCGACGATGACGAATTCGTCCTGCTAGAGGATCCCGTCGAACAAGATCGCTTCAAGCGCCGGCTTATAGCCACGGAAAATAGCCTTAAGAAGAAGCAACACCAGCTTCAAGCTGATCAAGATCTGCTAGCTGACAGATGGACTGAAGTCCTGGCGGCCGAGGAATATAAACTCGAACGCCCCTCCAAGAGTTATGCAAAATGCAGGTTGCTACCCCGACTAGAGGAAGAAGCGTATGACGTGGCTGACCGGCCACCTCGTGGCCGCGATAAAGAGGCATTCCAGCCAAAAGCTCAGCCTGCACCCCGACGCCATTCAAATAAAAAGGCATAGGGAAGTACGCCAGACCTACGAGACGTATTGGAGGACAAAGAAAAGCATGCAAGATCGATCTATGGATCACGAGGGCGCGCCACTATGCGAAATGATAATCATCACGCCGGATACAGTAAAAGTAAATCCGGCCGGGCCGAGCACAGCGGGCAAGACTCATTGGAGTTGCGTCGCGATATAGCCCAGTACAAAGGAGCCGCACACCCCTTATGCTTCACAGACGAAGTAATGGATCATCAAATCCCAGAGGGTTTCAAACCCGTAAATATAGAATCATACGACGGCACAACAGATCCTGCGGTATGGATCGAGGATTTCCTCCTGCATATCCACATGGCACGCGGTGATGATCTACACGCCATTAAATACCTCCCACTCAAACTCAAAGGACCGGCTCGGCATTGGCTCAATAGCTTGCCAGCAGAGTCCATTGGCTGTTGGGAAGATCTAGAAGCCGCATTCCTCGACAACTTTCAGGGCACTTATGTGCGACCACCAGATGTCGATGACTTGAGCCACATAATTCAGCAGCCAGAGGAATCGGCCAGGCAATTCTGGACACGGTTCCTAACAAAGAAAAATCAAATCGTCGACTGTCCGGATGCAGAGGCCCTAGGAGCTTTCAAGCACAACATCCGCGACGAGTGGCTAGCCCGGCACATTGGTCAGGAAAATCTGAAATCTATGGCAGCCCTCACGACACTCATGACCCGCTTTTGTGCGGGAGAAGACAGCTGGCTGGCTCGCAGTAATAACATATCAAAGAACCATGGTACTTCGGATACCAAGGACGACAATAGCAGGTCACGTCGCAACAAACATAAGCGCCACATTAACAGCGACAATATCGAGGATACGACAGTCAATGCCGGATTCAAAGGCCCTAAACCCGATCAGCGGAAAAAGGCATTCAAAGGAAGCACTCCGGGACCGTCCAGTTTGGACCGTATACTCGATCGCTCGTGTCAAATACACGGCACCCCCGACAAGCCAGCCAACCACACCAACAGGGATTGTTGGGTATTCAAGAAGGCCGGCAAGTTAATTGCCGAAAACAAAGATAAGGGGCCACATAGCGATGACGAGGAGGAGCCCCGGCAGCCGAATACCGGAGGACAGAAGAGGTTCCCCCCACAAGTGCGGACGGTGAACATGATATACGCAATCCACATCCCCAAGAGGGAGCGGAAGCGTGCGCTCAGGGGCGTATATGCGTTGGAGCCAGTCGCCCCAAAGTTCAACCCATGATCCTCCTGTCCGATCACCTTCGATCGCAGGGACCACCCCACTAGTATCCGTCATGGCAGATTCGCCGCACTGGTCCTAGACCCAATCATTGACGGATTTCACCTCACTCGATTCCTTATGGATGGAGGCAGTAGCCTGAACCTGCTTTATTAGGACACAGTGCGCAAAATGGGTATAGACCCCTCAAGGATCAAACCCACAAAAACGACCTTTGAAGGCGTCATACCAGGTGTAGAGGCCCACTGCACAGGCTCAGTCACACTGGAAGTGGTCTTCGGATCCCCGGATAACTTCCGAAGTGAAGAGTTAATCTTTGATATAGTCCCGTTCCGCAGTGGCTATCATGCACTACTTGGGCGAGCCGCATTTGTGAGATTCAATGCGGTACCGCATTATGCATACCTCAAGCTCAAGATGCCAGGACCTCGGGGGGTCATTATAGTTAATGGAAACATAGATTGCTCCCTCCGAACGGAGGAGCACACTACGGCCCTCGCAGCGGAAGCGCAAAGCAGCCTCTTAAGGCAATCCACTAGTTCGGCGTTTAAGGACCCGGACACCTTCAAGCGCGCCCGGAGTAATCGGCAACAGGACCGCCTGGCATGTTCTGAGCTTGCATAGCAATGCGGCCCCCACCCCGGTCCCAGCCAAATGGCGAAATCCGTGCCACGCGTACATAATTATGCATTAAAAATACCATGGGCACAGGCGGGGAGGGGGCACGACGGTGGCACGCCCCAAGTCGCGGCTTAAACCACACCATGGGCTTCCCGCTTTGTTATTTTTCTCTTTCAGGACTTCAATATTTGGAAACCCTGTCCGACAGCGTGATTGCCGAACACATGATGCAGCATCCAAGGAGGCAGAAAGCTACGTCACACCACGGAACTCCCAGGTGGATTACGATAATGAGTGAAATATTTGGTTTACTACCATTCCTCAGCTTGCCCTTGGAAGGGACATGTCAAACAGTCCTACTTTTTGCTTATCGCACTACCTGTATCATTCTGCTTTAACGCACATTTTTGAATAAACAATGCATTGCCTTAAGGCTTTTATTGCATTCTTCTTATATATATATATATATGTTCATTCATGACATCAAGCACCCGTATACTCTGGTACGGCCAATACGCTAGGGGCTTAAGTATACCCCATAAATACGGCGTGAGAAGTCCGAACACTTTTGACAGTGCGGCACCCCGAACATATAGCATTATATGCATCAGCTCCGAATCATGTCTTGGGTCAATAGTTGGGTTTGCCCAGCTCCCATGTTTTGGTACCTTACGTTCCGCTATATCGGCTAAGGTAGCACTGAGAGAACTACTGCGATTGTGCCTCGGTTCTGCTGGGCTAAGCACCTCAGTAGAGAAAGCTAAAACTGACTGTCATGATAAGGCGAGAGACTGGTCGCTGTTCGAGAGGTTTTCGAGTCCTTAAAGACTTATGCCGCTTAGAGCAAGGATTCGGCCCTGTCCGGCTTAAGGCGTGTATCGCGCTCCGAGTTCGGCCTTCCGAATACTAGGGGCTTCGCCGAAATTTAAAATTATAGAATTCTATGGCTAAGTGAGAGTGATAACGCATTATAGTCCGATTGCCTTGTTCGTTGTGCTGAGCACCTCCCTCGAAGGACCCAACAATGGGAACAAGAGTGCTCAGGTTTATCCCCAACAACCCAGCACTCGTGGCGTGGGGGCAGAAGCCGACGACTAGCCATCTCTCAGATTTGATAAACAGCCGAACAGAAAGTAATATTTTAAATTCAAACAAGCGTTGCATAGCGCATATGAACAAGTTTTCATAAATACAGGATTACACGAGCGAATTTACTCGAATATTATATCTTTCATACACTCGTCTTCTACGAGACGAGCACCCTTCAGGACACCCTCATAGTACATCTCGGGGTGGCGATGCTCCTTGCCCTCCGGCGGCCCTTCCTTAATCAGCTTCACGGCGTCCAGCTTGGCCCATTGCACCTTCACACGGCGAAAGCCCGGCGTGCACCTTCGATGCAGACAGACCGCTTGATGACTTCCAGCCGTGGGCAGGTATCCACAAGCCGCCTCACCAGGCCGAAGTAGCTGTTGGGAAGGGCGTCGCCAAGTAACATCCGGACTATAAAGCCCTTCATGGCCTGTTTGGCCGCCTTGTGCAGCTCGACTAGTTGCTTCAGCTGGTCGCTCAGAGGCATCGGGTGTTCGGTCATAGTATACTGAGACCAAAACAGCTTCTCCGTTGAGCTTCCCTCCTCGGCCTGGTAAAACTGTGCGGCATCCGACACGCTGCGGGGAAAATCTGGGAATGCTCCTGGAGAGCTCCGGATTCGGGTAAGTAACAGGTAATTTACTTTCACGTGCTTGCTTTGCATATAGAATGCCTTACCCGCCGCTATCTTCTTCATCGCATCAATCTCCTGGAGGGCCTTTTGGGCTTCGGCCTTGGCATTCTTTGCGCTCTCAAGGGCCGCGGCAAGCTCGGACTCTCGCGTCTTCAAGTCAAGCTCCAACGCCTCGTGCTTCGTCACGAGAGCGTGGAGCTCTTGCTGCACCTCGCCCACCCGTGCCTCATGCCTTTCCCGCTCAGTGCGCTCCTTGGCAGCTTTGTTTTCGGCTTCGGATAGTGCTTGCTTCAGGGTCGCCACCTCGGTCGTGGCCCCTGACAAATTTACGATGATCCTGTCATTTTGCAATCGCATTCTCTTTATACATATCCATAGACTAGGTATTACTTACCTTTGTTCTCCTCAAGCTGCCTCTTGGCAAGGCCAAGCTCGTCCTTGGACCCTTTAAGGTCCTGCTTTAGTGCGGCGACCTCCGCAGTTAGTGCGGCAGAGGCCAGCAGCGAAGCCTGCATACGCATATTGAAATACTTATATTATACTCCTGCGATATTGTTTGATCCTCCGTTCGGCTTTTCTTTGTGAACACCGAACAGAGCATCAGGGGCTACTATCTATGCGGTAATATTTTTCCCCATATTTCAAAAACTTACCTCAAAGCCTGTTAGAAGGCTGGCACAGGCTTCAGTCAGTCCGCTCTTGGCGGACTGAACCTTCTGGACCACCGCACTCATAATAGTGCGGTGCTCTTCATCGATGGAAGTGCTGCGAAGCGCTCCCAGCAGATTGTCCGGTGCTTCTGGATGGACAGAGGTCACCGGCATAGGCGTCTTGCCCCTTTTGGAAGGAGGCCGCCTGCCTGAGTCTGGAACCACTGGGGGTTCCCGCGCGGTGTTCGGCTGAGGGCCGAACTCGGAGCCCTTAGGAGCCTTGCTCCCTATGCTCCCGGAGTCTAGAAGGTCGCCTTGAGGCGCCTCCGGGACTGTCTCCCCTCGACCCGGTGCCTCTTGAGACAATACCTCAGCATTTTCCGTAGGGCAAGGGGAGGTGGCGGTCGGAAGTGGATCGCTATCCATATCCGACGAGCCCAGGGAGCCGTCCGACGATACGTCGATACGGGCTCGTGGCGGTCTGCATAGTCATAATTCAGCGTTAGGAGAGGCAGTGTGACAAAGGTATGCTATGAGTTACTCTGGCATCCGAATACTTAAGACTTCTCCAGGGGCTTGTCCTTGAGCAGCCACTCGTCTTCGCCTTCGACGGTGGTGGTGGAGTAGTCCGGAAGGAGAGTCCTTCCCTTCTTGGACCCTTCGCCCCCTGGTTGGGGCGGCTTCCTTTTCTTGTCTCCCCCGACTGGAGGGGGAGCATCTTCATCTTCCTCCTCGTCTTCGGGGGAGGAGTGCGTCGCGGAGTTATCGGATGATGAGTCTGATAACACCTGGCATCGGGAACTCTTTCGGGTTCCCTCGGCCTTCTTGGTCTTCTCCGGCACCTTGTAAGGAGCCAGAGTCAGCATCTCCGTCAGGAGAGCGTCCGCAGTGTCTTCGGGCAGCGGGGCCGGACAGTTAATCTACCCCAACGTCTCCACCCAGTCCTGTCAAAGGCATGGAGCTCAGACCCCGCACATGGTTAAGCTAGGGGAAATAAATATCCTATCGGATATATAGAACTCACCGAATGCGCTTGGCGCTTCGCGCTTAGCCCGCAGTCCTCGGTGAGGGAGGGAGGGACCTCGGCGCCCTTGAACGGCACCTTCTAGACGTCCTTGTGCGTCGTGTCGAAGAGCTCGCTCAGAGTCTGGTGCTGGGCCGGGTCGAACTCCCACAAGTTGAAGTCCCGTTGTTGGCACGGGAGGATCCGGCGGATGAGCATGACCTGGACTATGTTGATAAGCTTGAGCTTCCTGCCGGCCATATTCCGGATACATTTCTGGAGTCCGTCCAGCTCTATCGACGAACCCCAGGACAGGCCTTTCTCTTTCTAGGAGGTGAGCCGCGTGGGGATTCCGAATCGAAACTTGGGGGCAGCCACCCATTTGGCGTCGCGCGGCTCGGTGATGTAGAACCACGCCGATTGCCACCCCTTTATGGTCTCCACGAAGGAGCCTTCGAACCATATAACATTTGGCATCTTACCCACCATGGCTCCGCCGCATTCTGCTTGTTGGCCTCCCACCACCTTCGGCTTGATATTGAAGGTCTTTAACCACAGGCCGAACTGGGGCCGGATGCGGAGGAAAGCCTCACACACGACGATGAACGCCGAAATGTTGAGGATGAAGTTCGGAGCTAGATCATGGAAGTCCAGCCCGTAGTAGAACATGAGACCACGGACAAATGGATGGAGGGGAAACCCCAGTCCGCGGAGGAAGTGGTGGAGGAAGACTACCCTCTCGTGAGGTTCAGGGGTAGGAATGATCTGCCCCACGGCGGGCAGCCGATGCGCGATGTTCGCGGCTAAGTATCCGGCTCCGCACAGCTTCTTGATGTGTCCCTCCATAACAGAGGAAGCCATCCATTTGCCTCCCGCTCCAGACATGATTGGAGAAGGTTGAGGGGAAGGATGTGGACTTGGGCGTTGGAGCTCGAGTGCGCAAGAATGGATGAGCAACGAGGAAGAAGGCGAGGGTAGAAAAGGTGAGACCTTGTCCCTTTATAAGAGCGGACTAAACTATGCACCTCCACTAGCCTGGTAAAACTCGCTTATCCACCAAGCGTCGTAATTGATGGCGCGATTGGGTTACCCATGTCTGTATTGATGAGAATCCCGTAATAAGGGGAACATGATCTCTGCTTTGACAAGACGTGTCAAGAAACTGCCTCGCGTTATGTGCAGGGCTAGTTAAAGAAAAACGGTTCGAATAATCGCCGAGCCATGGCATGATGTCATGTTGCCTAAACGTGTCAGCAGATTAGATCTGTGGAAATATTATTCTCTCTACGGTGGTATGTGGAACTTATTTTGCAGGGTCGGACACTATCCTTTATTTGAACTCTTCTGTGGTATATCCGGAGGAGGAAACCGCCTTGCAATGCCGAAGACAACACTGCGCTTCGGACTCGTCGTCATTGAAGCCTGGTTCAGGGGCTACTGAGGGAGTCCTGGATTAGGGGGACTCCGGACAGCCAGACTATATCCTTTGGCCGGACTATTGGACTATGATGATACAAGATTGAAGACTTCGTCCCGTGTCTGGATGGGACTCTACTTGGCGTGGAAGGAAAGCTAGGCAATATGGATATGTGTATCTCCTCCTTTGTAACCGACCTTGTGTAACCCTAGCCCCCTCCGGTGTCTATATAAACTGGAGGGTTTAGTCCGTAGGACAACAGACAATCATACCATAGGCTAGCTTCTAGGGTTTAGCCTCTCCGATCTCGTGGTAGATCAACTCTTGTAATACCCATATCATCAAGAATAAATCAAGCGGGATGTAGGGTTTTACCTCCATCAAGAGGGCCCGAACCTGGGTAAAACATCGTGTCCCCTGCCTCCTGTTACCATCCGCCTTAGACGCACAGTTCGGGACCCCCTACCCGAGATCCGCTGGTTTTGACACCGACACTATCCTTTTACCACACTTGTGCTTCAGAGTAGCACCATGGTCTCCATATAGAGAGAGTCTCTTGAGCTATCACTTTCATATACTAGTGGGAATTTTCATTATAGAACTTGGCTTGTATATTCCGATGATGGGCTTCCTCAAATGCCCGAGGTCTTCATGAGCAAACAAGTTGGATGCACACCCACTTAGTTTTCAGTTTCAGCTTTCATACACTTATAGCTCTAGTGCATCCGTTGCATCGAAATTCCTACTCACTCACATTGATATCTATTGATGGGCATCTCCATAGCCCGTTGATACGCCTAGTTGATGTGAGACTATTTCCTCCTTTTTGTCTTCTCCACCACCATATTCTATTCCACCTATAGTGCTATGTCCATGGCTCACACTCATGTATTGCATGAAAGTTGAAAAGGTTTGAGAACGTCAAAAGTATGAAACAATTGCTTGGCTGGTCATCGGGGTTGTGCATGATGTGAATATTTTGTGTGGTGAAGATGGAGCATAGCCAGACCATATGATTTTGTAGGGATAACTTTCTTTGGCCATGTTATTTTGAAAAGACATGATTTCTTTATTAGTAGGCTTGAAGTATTATTGTTTTTATGTCAAATGATAGACTATTGCTTTGAATCACTCGTATCTTAATATTCATGCCATGATTAGATATGTGATCAAGATTATGCTAGGTAGCATTCCACATAAAAAAATTATCTTTTTTATCATTTACCTACTCGAGGACGAGCAGGAATTAAGCTTGGGGATGCTGATACGTCTCCGTCGTATCTATAATTTTTGATTTGTTCCATGACAATATTCTACAACTTTCATATACTTTTGGCAACCTTTTATATTATTTTTGGGACTAACATATTGATCCAGTGCCCAGTGCCACTTCCTTTTTGTTGCATGTTTTATGTTTCACAGAATATCGATATCAAACGGAGTCCGAGCGGGATAAAAATGAACGAAGCTTATTTTTGGAATATTTGGAAAATCTGGGAGAAAGATCAACGCGAAACGGTGTCCGAGGTGGGCACGAGGCAGGGGGGCGCCCCCCACCCCCCTGGGCGCGCCCCTGACCCTCGTGGTCCACCCGTAAGGTAGTTGATGCCCTTCTTTGGCCTCAAGAAAGCTAATTTTTGGTAAAAAAAAATCACGGCGAAGGTTTCGGTCCAATCGGAGCTACATATCTCCATATATATATGAAACGGTGAAAGGGCAGCAAGACAGAACGCAGAAACAGAGAGAGACAGAGAGACAGATCCAATCTCGGAGGGGCTCTCACCCCTCCCATGCCATGGAGGCCAAGTACCAGAGGGGAAACCCTTCTCCTATCTAGGGAGGAGGTCATGGAAGAAGAAGACAAAGGGCCCCCCTCTCCCCTTCTCTTCCGATGGCGCCAGAACGTTGCCGTGGCCATCATCATCATCACCGCGATCTACACCAACACCTCCGCCATATTCACCAACATCACCATTGCCTTCCCCCCCTTTATCTACAGCGGTCCACTCTCCCGCAACCCGTTGTACCCTCTACTTGAACATGGTGCTTTATACTTCATATTATTATCCAATGGTGTGTTTCCATCCTATGATGTCTGAGTAGATTTTCGTTGTCCTATCGGTGGTTGATGAATTGCTATGATTGATTTAATTTGCTTGTGGTTATGTTGCTGTCCTTTCATACCCATCATATGAGCGCGCGTCTGGATCACACCATAGGGTTAGTTGTATGTTGATAGGACTATGTATTGGAGGGCAAGAGTGACAGAAGCTTCAACCTAGCATAGAAATTGATGCATACGAGATTGAAGGGAGACCAATATATCTTAATGCTATGGTTCGGTTTTACCTTAATGAACGTTAGTAGTTGCAGATGCTTGCTAATAGTTCCAATCATAAGTGCATAGAATTCCAAGTCAGGGATGACATGCTAGCAGTGGCCTCTCCCACATAATACTTGCTATCGGTCTAGTAAAGTAGTCAATTGCTTAGGGGCAATTTCACAACTCCTACCACCACTTTTCCACACTCGCTATATTTACTTTATTGCTTCTTTTCTTACAACAGCCCCTACTTTTTATTTACATACTCTTTATTATCTTGCAAACCTATCCAAAAATACCTGCAAAGTACTTCTAGTTTCATACTTGTTCTAGGTAAAGTGAACGTCAAGCGTGCGTAGAGTTGTATCGATGGTCGATAGAACTTGAGGGAATATTTGTTCTGCCTTTAGCTCCTTGTTGGGTTCGACACTCTTACTTATCGAAAACTGTTGCGATCCCCTATACTTGTGGGTTATCAAAGCTCATATCGGCCGGCGGCATCTTTTAGCTCAACAGCCATCTTGGCTATCTTATCTTCGCTCTGGCGACGAGCAGCCTATTCGGCTCTTAAGTCTTCGGCCACCTTTACGGTGGCCGGGTCACTTCTCCTGGCTTGTTCCTTGGCTCGGGCAAGTTCCACCCGAAGGGTCTCCACGGTGGCAGCTCCATCTGCAGTCACAACATATTATAGATACTAGCATCATGCTCCTCTTAATATTTGTTGACCACCTGTAGCGACCCGACCCGAATGGATCAAGTGCTCTGTGCTCAGGTGTCATCCCTGGATCAGTAATGCTGACACCACACAGTACATCGAAGGATTTATAGCAGAGTGGCAATCACACACTTATTACATCGTTGTCTCAAAGAGAACTTATTACAATAAATATGGCTTAAGGCCATCTAGTGTCGATAACAGCGGAAGACTTGGAAGATAAATGGGTCCATCAACTCCAACGGCATCACTGAGTATAGAACCACGACCTAAAAGCACCTTACTCGTCATCTGAAAAGTCTGCAACATGAGAAGTTGCAGCCCGAAAACGGGTCAGCACATGGAATATGCTGGCAATGTAACACATAGAGAGTAATGGAATGAAACAGCTATACTATATGCATATATGGCTGGTGGAAAGCTCTATGGTTACAGTTTTTGCGTAAAGCCAGTTTTTCCCTACTGCAAAGGAATAAATTTATTTAACTATCATGGTGGTTGTGAAACATCGAGAATGGTTGACAGCATTCCGATCCCAATTAAGTGAACAATTAAAACCCAACAACATTAATTAGAAGTAACATGTTGAGATTCACATGATATTCAAGTACTAGATACTCAAGATGTCCATGACCGGGGACACGGCTAATCATGATTAGTTTGTACACTCTGCAGAGGTTTGCGCACTTTTCCCCACAAGACTCGATCGCCTCCGTTTGGTTTCTCGCACTACAGGGTGTTTGAGAAGACGGATGACCGAGACATAGTCTTTCAGAAGCGCTAGCACCTTACGATCGGGTAGACCGGTACACCTACATCCCCTACATCTGCTAGTCTACCACTGTAAGAGTTCGCACAACTTAGTCAACTATGCCAGAGCCCATAATGGCTTGTGGCTGCACACGGAAGTTTCTAGCATGAAAGATCTTATGATCCCTTTGAGCCTGGGTGGCGGTCCAAAATAAAAACAGGCAAGTCCTGATAGACATCAGGTGCCTCAATCCACCCAGATGTGTATTTAAGTTGCCACCTTAGATAAACCATTAATTAACAATACTCACATCTGTCATGGATATCACTCACCCAATCCACGTCTACTAGCATAGCATGGCATAAAAGCAAACGTAGAAGTAACTCCCAAAGGTTTCATAATAATACAGGTGATAGGTACTACCTCATCTACTTCCCATCCCACAATTTAATTAGATCCTAATCATGCAATGTGTGAGGATTGATCTAATGCAATAAAACATGGGTTGTAGAAAAGGTATGATCAAAGTGTTACTTGCCTTGCTGATGATCCGCGAGACCTAGGGAATCGAAGTAACAAGCGGCGCAATCCGGGTGATCTATCGCAGACAAACAACAAGCATACAATAAGTACTCATCTAATGCACAGGTAAAACTCGAACAAGAGAACGAACCAGAAAGTTCAACTTAAGAACTCCGGTTGCAAAGAAAGAACGAACCGAACAAAGAAACGGAAAACAAACGGCGGAAGAAAACAACTCGGTTCTAGCAAGTTGAAACTAGGTCAAATTTTACCGGGGCAAAAACTTGTTTAAGTTGATTAGACAGAACGGCGGTTTCAAAACGAAACTCCAGGCACTTGAATCACCTGATTCCGATAAACGAGCGAGAAGAAAGACTAGAACGAAGATCGGATCTGAGATCACGATCGCGGAATAATCCGACGAAAAAGAAAACGAAGAACGGTTAAACGAACGGACGTCGTTAACCGGGAACAATCGGTGATCACGTTCGTTGGGACGAATGGTCCGATAGAAGAACGAAAACCAATCTAGGGTTTTCGGAAAAGAAACCGAAGAAGAAACGGAAAACCGATCTAGGGTTTCGAAAAAGAAACCGAAGAAGAAATGGAAAGGAAACGGAAAAGAAACGGAACGGTTCTTTTAGGAAAAACCGGACCGGGGAAGAAAAAGAAAGGCGCGGCTACCTCACGGCGGCGGCTAGGCGGCGGCGGCTAAGGGCGGCGGCGGCTTGGGGCTGCGCGCTGCTGCTTGCTGCGGCTTAGGAGGAGAGAGGCTTGGGTTTTTGATGTGAGGAGAGGGGGGGTAGCGGGGTATTTATATTGGTGAGGGGAGGGGGTTTCTTGGGGTAGGGGACAAGAAATAGAGTAGGAATAGGAAAGAAAAAGAGGAAACGGAGTAGGACTAAAGTCCTACTAGGACTCCAAAAGGGGCGGCGGCGGCTAGGCTGCGGCGGCTAAGGGCGGCGGAGGCTTGGGGCTGCGCGCTGCTGCTTGCTGCGGCTTAGGAGGAGAGAGGCTTGGGTTTTTGATGTGAGGAGAGGGGGGCTAGAGGGGTATTTATATTGGTGAGGGGAGGGGGTTTCTTGGGGTAGGGGACAAGAAATAGAGTAGGAATAGGAAAGAAAAAGAGGAAACGGAGTAGGACTAAAGTCCTACTAGGACTCCAAAAGGGGCGGCGGCGGCTAGGCTGCGGCGGCTAAGGGCGGCGGAGGCTTGGGGCTGCGCGCTGCTGCTTGCTGCGGCTTAGGAGGAGAGAGGCTTGGGTTTTTGATGTGAGGAGAGGGGGGCTAGAGGGGTATTTATATTGGTGAGGGGAGGGGGTTTCTTGGGGTAGGGGACAAGAAATAGAGTAGGAATAGGAAAGAAAAAGAGGAAACGGAGTAGGACTAAAGTCCTACTAGGACTCCAAAAGGGGCGGCGGTGGCGGCCTCCTGGCGCCTGGCGCGCGCGGCGCGGGCGATGGCCTGGCCGGCCGGCTGCTGGCTGGGCCTTGGCCCAGGGCGCTGCAAGATTTTTTTTTTGGTTTCGCGCGCAGAAAAACACAGAAAAGAAAATCTAAACGAACTCAAAAAAATCTAAAGTAAATTTTCTCCGACTCCTAAAAATGAGTCGAACAAAATGAACTTTACTCCGGATCTAAAATGCAATTTTCGAAAACGCGCATTTTTCCCTATCCAAATAAAATGCAAATAAACTCCAGCAAACCAAAATTTGACTTATTCATTAAATCTTCATTTTTCCTAAATTTGGGAAAGTCATATTATTCCCTCTCTTATATTTTTTTTTAATATCGGGAAAATAATTGAAGATGAAATAAATAAATCAAATGATCCTCTTTTCAAATTTGAGAAAACTCTCAAATATGAAAATAACGAAATCTCCAACTCTCTCCGAAGGTCCTTGAGTTGCGTGAAATTTCTAGGATCGACCAAAATGCAAGAAAATATGATATGCATGATGATCTAATGCATAACATTCCAAATTGAAAATTTGGGATGTTACAAACCTACCCCCCTTAAGATGAATCTCGCCCTCGAGATTCGGGTTGGCTAGAAAATAGGTGAGGGTGGTCCTTGAGGAAATCTTCTTCTCTTTCCCAGGTGGCTTCATCCTCTGAGTGGTGGTTCCACTGAACTTTGCAAAACTTGATAACCTTGCTGCGAGTAACTCTGCTGGCATAATCGAGAATCTTGACTGGCTTCTCCTCATACGTTAAGTCGTCCTTCAACTGAATCTCTTCGAGTGGCACGGTATCTCTTAGAGGTACCTCCGCCATCTCGGCATGACATTTCTTCAGCTGAGAAACATCGAATACGTCATGAACTCCTGACAGTCCCTCTGGTAATTCCAACTTATAAGCGACTTCTCCCATACGTTGCAAGATCTTATACGGTCCAACGAAACGCGGTGCTAATTTTCCCTTAACTCCAAAGCGCTTAACTCCTCGAAGTGAGGATACTCGAAGATAAACTGTGTCTCCGGTTTCATAAACTGTCTCCTTGCGTTTAGAGTCTGCGTAGCTCTTCTGCCTGGACTGGGCTACCTTGAGCCTATCGCGAATCAACTTAACTCTCCGTTCAGACTCCTTAATCAAATCTGGTCCAAAGAATTGACGGTCTCCAACTTCGTCCCATGACAACGGTGTCCTGCACCTCCTTCCGTATAAAGCTTCGAAAGGTGCCATCTTCAAACTGGTTTGGTAACTGTTGTTATAAGAAAACTCCGCATATGGCAAGTTATCGTCCCAACTAGATCCATAATCTAGTGCACAAGCTCTCAGCATATCTTCCAAAATCTGATTGACTCTCTCAGTCTGTCCATCTGTCTGCGGATGAAAAGCTGTGCTGAACTCTAATCTGGTTCCTAAAGTCTCATGCAACTGATTCCAAAACTTTGAGGTAAATTGGGTTCCTCTATCTGATACGATACTCCTCGAAACTCCATGCAAACAAATGATCGTAGTCATGTATATCTTTGCCAAACGATCAACTACTACCAATATCGAGTCATAGCACTGGTGTAAGTGGTCTTAACTGGAATAAAATGTGCTACCTTTGTCAAACGATCAACTACTACCCATATCGAGTCATAGCCTGCTTTCGTCCTGGGTAGTCCTGTGATAAAATCCATGCCTATCTTATCCCACTTCCATTCGGGTATCGGCAATGGTTGCAACAATCCTGCTGGCTTCTGATGCTCTGCCTTTACTCTCTGACATACGTCACAAATTGCTACATATGCTGCAATATCCTTCTTCATTCCGGTCCACCAGAATGTTTCCTTTAAATCCAAATACATCTTGGTATTCCCTGGGTGAATCGAGTACGGTGAATCATGTGCCTCTTGCAAAATCAACTTCCTGATCTCCGGGTCATTGGGCACATAAACACGGTCCTCAAACCATAGGGTATCGTGTTCATCCTCATGAAATCCCTTTGCTTTTCCTTCGCTCAATTTCTCTTTTATAGCAGCAATCTCCTTGTCATATTTCTGAGCTTCTCTGATCTTATCCATCAATGTTGAGTGAATCTCCAATGCTGCTACATAGCCTCTCGGAACTATTTCCAAACATAGCTCACGAAGGTTTTCTGCTAACTCCTTGGGTATTTTCCCCGTCATTAGAGTATTGACATGGCTCTTGCGGCTCAATGCGTCAGCTACTACATTAGCTTTTCCGGGATGGTAATGCAATCTCATGTCATAATCCTTGATGAGCTCCAACCATCTCCTTTGTCGGAGGTTCAACTCCTTCTGAGTGAAAATGTACTTAAAACTCTTGTGATCCGTGCACACCTCACAATGATTTCCAATGAGGAAATGTCTCCACGTTTTCAGTGCATGCACTACGGCTGCTAACTCCAAATCATGTGTGGCATAATTCAACTCATGAGGCTTCAGTTGTCGTGAAGCATACGAAACAACTCTTCCTTCCTGCATAAGCACTGCTCCAAGTCCTCGACGTGAAGCGTCGCAATACACCTTATAATCCTTGGTCTGATCTGGCAAAATCAATACTGGTGAGGTGACCAAATGTCTCTTCAACTCCTGGAAACTAGCCTCACACTCCTCAGTCCATTTGACTTAGTATCCTTCTTCAACAACTCCGTCATAGGCTTTGCAATCTTTGAAAAGTTCTCAATGAATCTCCGGTAGTATCCTGCGAGTCCAAGAAAACTCCGGATCTCTCCAACTGTTGTTGGTGCTTCCCATTCGGTTACGGTCTCAACCTTTGTGGGGTCAACTGATATACCTTCTCCGGATATAACATGTCCGAGGAATCCAACTTCCTTTAACCAAAACTCGCATTTGCTGAATTTGGCATATAACTGATGTTCCCTTAGTTTCTCCAAAACCAAACGCAAATGTTCCTTATGCTCCTCTTCATTCTTTGAATAAACCAGGATGTCATCAATGAACACTACGACGAACTTATCCAAAAACTCCATAAACACTTTGTTCATCAGGTTCATAAAATAGGCAGGTGCGTTAGTCAATCCAAATGACATAACGGTATACTCATACAGTACATATCTCATGGTGAATGCCGTCTTAGGTATATCCTGCTCTCGAATCTTCAACTGATGGTACCCTAATCGCAAATCGATCTTGGAAAACACTTTAGCTCCTTGCAACCGATCAAACAGATCGTTGATCATTGGTAGTGGGTACTTATTCTTGATGGTTACTTCATTCAATCCCCAATAATCTACAACCATCCTTAATGATCCATCCTTCTTTTCCACTAGAAGTACGGGTGATCCCCAAGGCGAAGAACTTGGGCGAATGTAACCTTTATCCAATAACTCCTTAATCTGATTCTTAATTTCCACCAAATCCTTTGCTGGCATCCTATATGGTCTCTTTGATATTGGCCCAGTGCCTGGCAATAACTCAATCAAAAACTCAATGTCCCTATCCGGTGGCATGCCTGGCAATTCCTCAGGAAATACATCAGGAAAATCCTTTACCACTGGTACTTCCTCCTGCACAACTCCTGATAAGGAATTTACTTGTGTCCTGTTTGGCACATGCCGGGATACATACTTGATCCTTCTTCCTTCTGGTGTGGTAAGCAAAATTGTCTTACTGGCGCAATCGATGTTTCCTCCATACATCGACAGCCAATCCATACCAAGAATCACATCCAGACCTAGGGATTCCAGAATAATTAAATCCGTTGGGAAAACATGCCTTCCTATACTTAATGGCACTTGAAAACATCCTTGTCTGGCCATGTACTCTGCTCCTGGTGAGCTTACTAGCATAGGTGTTTTAAGAATCCTAGTGGGCAGGCTATACTTTTCCACAAATCCCCTTGATATGTATGAATGCGATGCACCAGTATCAAAAAGAACGAGTGCAGTAAATGACTTAACCAAAAACTTACCTATTACTGCATCGGGCTGATCTTCAACCTCCTCCACACTAATGTGGTTCACCTGTCCCCTATTGAAAGGGTTCGGCTTCTTCCCAGAGCTTCCATTGCCATTTCCATTCTGGCCTTCAGGACATTCATTTGCATAATGCCCTGGCTTCAAACACTTATAGCAAGTGACGTGGCTCAAATCCTTTTTGGCTGGGGTGGATGGGGTGGTCCAGTTCTGGCTGTTGCTTCCTCCATTCCCATTACCATTCTTGTGGCCATTATGGTTGTGCGAGCTACCTCCTCCATGGGTATGCTGAAACTGAAATCCCGGTTTAGGGGCAAAACGGGGCTTCTGTTGGGCTCCAGAGTTATACTTCCCCTGTCCATATTTCCTCTTGCGGTTCTAAATCTGCTGTTGCTTCCCTTCAATCATGATGGCACGATCTACCAACTCCTGGTAGTTGTTGAAACTCGCTACCATCAACTGCATGCTTAGCTCAGCATTCAATCCTTCCAGAAACTTCTCCTGCTTAGCTGCATCCGTAGCAACGTCATCTGGGGCATAACATGCTAACTTGCTGAAGTCGTCAACGTACTGGCCAACTGTCCTTCCTCCTTGGCGTAAGTTGCGAGACTCATGCTTCTTTATGGCCATAGCTCCTGCTGAAACATGGGCAGTGCGGAAAGCTTGCTGAAACTGATCCCATGTGACAGTGTCAACTGGGTAAGTGGCTGTGAAATTCTCCCACCATGCTGCCGCGGGTCCGTCTAGCTGATGTGCGGCAAACTTCACTTTCTCACCATCCGTGCATCCTGCAGTGGTCAACTCCCATCCTATCTTGCGGAGCCAATCGTCTGCTACTATCGGCTCGGTGCTACTAGAAAACACCAGCGGATTCAGCCTAAGGAAACGGGCTAAGTGGTCAACAGGTGGTGGTGGTGGGTTGTTGTTGTTCTGCTGGTTCTGGACTAACATCTGCATCAATTGATTCTGTTGCTGGATCAACTGAGTGAGCTCCGGTGGAAATCCATTTTCACGTCTCGGAGGCATCTGAGGGTTTAGAAAAGACGAGAATTGAGAATAGAGTGAGGTCTAAAGGGAAAACACTACCCATATGCACATGAGCAAATGCACACAAAAGCACTTCAATTAGTCAAACAAGGGCTTACAAACGATCTAAAGCTATCGCAAAAGTGCTTGACTATAATGTTTACATGGGGGAATACTACTACTATTTGGTGGTCATCTAGAAATTTGAACCGGTGGAAGACTCTATGATATCTGCTCCAGCTTCGTCTTCGAAGTCGGGTTCACTTGGATCCGAATCGGTGTCGTCGATGATGATGTAGTTGTCCGGACATGCGACGTACTCGTCTTCCTCCGTGGATGCTAACTTCCTCTTGAGTTCTTCAATCTCCTGCTTAAGATCGCCATTGTGCCTTGCTAGAGCTACGATCTCATCCATGTAGTCCTTGCGTGTAGACTGCAGTTCTCCTTCTAGCTCGATGATCCTTGCCTTCGCATTCTTCAACTCTATCATATCATTGCACATCTGGTTCTCGTGGCGTCGAATGTGCTGGTTTAACTCCTGGATGAATGATGCAATGGATCTATCCTTCTTGGTGCTGACTAACTCCCATTGTTCATCTCGGCGTCCGCAAATCTGGTAGATAGTGTCCTTGAGGTCTCCTTGGTAGACTTCTCCAATGCGTCCTATGGTGATATGAGCTGCCATGCTCCTTCCCAGACTCCAGGTTGGTGCATTGAAAACACTATCTATGGGCTTCGTGATTGGCGTGAATGTCCTTCCCGGAACGTGAGCTTGAATCTTCCAGCGCTCCTCTTCAGGCAGAGTGGCGTTGAAGGTTCCCGTGAAGCTTGGTAATCCAATGTTCAGGTACTTGGTGACTTCCTTCAGGTGAAATCCAAATGGTGTGCCTTCATCCGGTTGAGCGTACTTAATCTTCGCGTGCGTCATCCTAAAAGGGTAGAAAAGATGACGAGTTAGAAAATGAGAAGAGAATGGTGATCTATGGCTTTAACTTAGTGGTCGTGTCCTACAGTCAGCGTGTGCTCTGATACCATTCTCTGTAGCGACCCGACCCGAATGGATCAAGTGCTCTGTGCTCAGGTGTCATCCCTGGATCAGTAATGCTAACACCACACAGTACATCGAAGGATTTATAGCAGAGTGGCAATCACACACTTATTACATCGTTGTCTCAAAGAGACCTTATTACAATAAATATGGCTTAAGGCCATCTAGTGTCGATAACAGCGGAAGACTTGGAAGATAAATGGGTCCATCAACTCCAACGGCATCACTAAGTATAGAACCACGACCTAAAAGCACCTTACTCGTCGTCTGAAAAGTCTGCAACATGAGAAGTTGCAGCCCGAAAACGGGTCAGCACATGGAATATGCTGGCAATGTAACACATAGAGAATAATGGAATGAAACAGCTATACTATATGCATATATGGCTGGTGGAAAGCTCTATGGTTACAGTTTTTGCGTAAAGCCAGTTTTTCCCTACTGCAAAGGAATAAATTTATTTAACTATCATGGTGGTTGTGAAACATCGAGAATGGTTGACAGCATTCCGATCCCAATTAAGTGAACAATTAAAACCCAACAACATTAATTAGAAGTAACATGTTGAGATTCACATGATATTCAAGTACTAGATACTCAAGATGTCCATGACCGGGGACACGGCTAATCATGATTAGTTTGTACACTCTGCAGAGGTTTGCGCACTTTTCCCCACAAGACTCGATCGCCTCCGTTTGGTTTCTCGCACTACAGGGTGTTTGAGAAGACGGATGACCGAGACATAGTCTTTCAGAAGCGCTAGCACCTTACGATCGGGTAGACCGGTACACCTACATCCCCTACATCTGCTAGTCTACCACTGTAAGAGTTCGCACAACTTAGTCAACTATGCCAGAGCCCATAATGGCTTGTGGCTGCACACGGAAGTTTCTAGCATGAAAGATCTTATGATCCCTTTGAGCCTGGGTGGCGGTCCAAAATAAAAACAGGCAAGTCCTGATAGACATCAGGTGCCTCAATCCACCCAGATGTGTATTTAAGTTGCCACCTTAGATAAACCATTAATTAACAATACTCACATCTGTCATGGATATCACTCACCCAATCCACATCTACTAGCATAGCATGGCATAAAAGCAAACGTAGAAGTAACTCCCAAAGGTTTCGTAATAATACAGGTGATAGGTACTACCTCATCTACTTCCCATCCCACAATTTAATTAGATCCTAATCATGCAATGTGTGAGGATTGATCTAATGCAATAAAACATGGGTTGTAGAAAAGGTATGATCAAAGTGTTACTTGCCTTGCTGATGATCCGCGAGACCTAGGGAATCGAAGTAACAAGCGGCGCAATCCGGGTGATCTATCGCAGACAAACAACAAGCATACAATAAGTACTCATCTAATGCACAGGTAAAACTCGAACAAGAGAACGAACCAGAAAGTTCAACTTAAGAACTCCGGTTGCAAAGAAAGAACGAACCGAACAAAGAAACGGAAAACAAACGGCGGAAGAAAACAACTCGGTTCTAGCAAGTTGAAACTAGGTCAAATTTTACCGGGGCAAAAACTTGTTTAAGTTGATTAGACAGAACGGCGGTTTCAAAACGAAACTCCAGGCACGTGAATCACCTGATTCCGATAAACGAGCGAGAAGAAAGACTAGAACGAAGATCGGATCTGAGATCACGATCGCGGAATAATCCGACGAAAAAGAAAACGAAGAACGGTTAAACGAACGGACGTCGTTAACCGGGAACAATCGGTGATCACGTTCGTTGGGACGAATGGTCCGATAGAAGAACGAAAACCAATCTAGGGTTTTCGGAAAAGAAACCGAAGAAGAAACGGAAAACCGATCTAGGGTTTCGAAAAAGAAACCGAAGAAGAAACGGAAAGGAAACGGAACAGAAACGGAACGGTTCTTTTAGGAAAAACCAGACCGGGGAAGAAAAAGAAAGGCGCGGCTACCTCGCGGCGGCGGCTAGGCGGCGGCTAAGGGCGGCGGCGGCTTGGGGCTGCGCGCTGCTGCTTGCTGCGGCTTAGGAGGAGAGAGGCTTGGGTTTTTGATGTGAGGAGAGGGGGGGTAGCGGGGTATTTATATTGGTGAGGGGAGGGGGTTTCTTGGGGTAGGGGACAAGAAATAGAGTAGGAATAGGAAAGAAAAAGAGGAAACGGAGTAGGACTAAAGTCCTACTAGGACTCCAAAAGGGGCGGCGGCGGCGGCCTCCTGGCGCCTGGCGCACGGCGCGGGCGATGGCCTGGCCGGCCGGCTGCTGGCTGGGCCTTGGCCTAGGGCGCTGCAAGATTTTTTTTTTCGGTTTCGCGCGCAGAAAAACACAGAAAAGAAAATCTAAACGAACTCAAAAAAATCTAAAGTAAATTTTCTCCGACTCCTAAAAATGAGTCGAACAAAATGAACTTTACTCCGGACCTAAAATGCAATTTTCGAAAACGCGCATTTTTCCCTATCCAAATAAAATGCAAATAAACTCCGGCAAACCAAAATTTGACTTATTCATTAAATCTTCATTTTTCCTAAATTGGGGAAAGTCATATTATTCCCTCCCTTATATTTTTTTTAATATCGGAAAAATAATTGAAGATGAAATAAATAAATCAAATGATCCTCTTTTCAAATTTGAGAACACTCTCAAATATGAAAATAACGAAATCTCCAACTCTCTCCGAAGGTCCTTGAGTTGCGTGAAATTTCTAGGATCGACCAAAATGCAAGAAAATATGATATGCATGATGATATAATGCATAACATTCCAAATTGAAAATTTGGGATGTTACACCACCCGAAAATACATACCCTGTGCCTCGTCAAACCGCTTGTTCACAAGCACAATGTCGGCATCTGCCCGGTCAAGTTTCCGCCTCAGTCCGGCAAACTCAGCAGTCCGGCCAGCCACCGGACCCTTAGCCGCCTGCACATGAAAGCAGCGCGATCATCCTAGGACTATGATCCTGTGTTTGCCACCTCTGGACAGCAACCAGAGTCTCAGGGGATACTATCTATATAGAGCACACCTAGCGTGTGCGGTACCGTCAAAAAATTTATATATTACTTTGCGTACCTCAAAACATCTTAGCAGGCTCGTAAAAGCCTCATGCAACGCACTTTTGGCGGATGAAATCCTCTCAACCACCGTACCCATTAAAGTATGATGCGCCGCTGAGATAGCCGCTAGCTCCAAAAGACCCATCAGTGTGTCCGGTTGTGCATCGAACAATCTCAGACTCTTTCTGTTGCTCTCCTTAGGAGCCGAATACTCCGGACTTCGGGTAGCCGAAGGATTACCTTCTAGCCTTGGCGGCTCAGGAGAAATCCTCCATGATGACACCTCAGGGTCATCCACCCCAGGAGGCGGGGAGACAGGGGGAGGCGTTTCACTCTCCATCATCTCCGGAAGAAGATCCCCCGAAGACAAACTCTGTCGAGAAAGGCTATGAGACGGACTGCAAGACATATGTCTCGGTTATTGTCCTCGGAGATAAAACATGATATATTTACCAAAGTACTCTTGTTCACTTACAGCTCGGTGGAGGGCTGGCCCCCTTGCGGGAACTGTGCGGTAAGGACGCCCTCCAGGGCAGGGCCCCCTGGCGAAGGTTTCTTCCCTCGTTTGGAAACCTTCGTTTCCAAGTCTTCAGGGGCGGTCCTTTTCCTTCCTTGGGGAGAGGGGATTCTAGATTCTTCTCCCCAATTATCCTCCTTCACGGAGACACTAATTCCCTCGGTTTGGATGAGTAATGCGTGAAGCCAACTTTTGGCTTCTTTGTTCCTCCCTTTATCTTCCCCTGATGGCACTTGATAAGGTGCGTGCTCAAGCATCCTGGCTAGTACAGGATCCGGTGAGCCTTCGGGAAGGGGGGCCTAACACCTGATCATCTCCGCCTTTCTTATCCAGTCCTGGCCGAGAGCGATTTTTTCAGATTGATGTTGTGACGAATAAAAAGAGAGCATGTTCGGCCGCAGAATTATTTACGTGGGTATCTAGACGGTTGCAGTTGAGACCTGCATCCTCGGTGGTGTCCGGACACTTTATTCGTGATCCGAAGAACAACCCATACATCTCTTTGAGCGTCACGCCAAAGAATTGCTGAATAGTTCACGGTCCTTCCGGGTTGAACTCCCACATATGGAGAGATCAACGTTGGCATGGCAGGACCCGGTGAACTAGCATAACTTGCATTACCTTGACAAGACTGACATCCCTCTTGAGGAGATCTCGGATGCGACTTTGCAATGTCAGCATGTCAATAACTGGTCCCCAGTCCAGCCCCTTGTTGACCCATGACGCCAGTTGCGGCGGGGAGCCCGAGCGGAAGGCAGGGGCAGCTGCCCACTTCATACTTCGGGGAGCTGTGATGTAAAAACCACTCCCGCTGCCACAAGTTGGACACCTCCGGGAAGGAACCCTTTGGCCATCGAGCATCGGCGCCTTTTCTTATTATGGCACCTCCGCATTCTGCGTGTCGCCCATCGATCGTCCTCGGCTTCACATTGAAGGTCTTGAACCATAAGCCGAAGTGTGGGGTGATGCGGAGGAAGGCCTCACACACGACGATAAACGACGAGATGTGAAGGATGGAATCTAGAGCTAGATCGTGGAAATCGAGCCTGTAATAGAACATAAGCCCTCTTACAAAGGGATCAAGACTAAAGCCTAGCCCTCGGAGGAAGTGGGAAACAAATACGACACTCTCGTTGGGTTCGGGGGTGGGGATGACCTACCCTTGAGCAGGCAGCCTGTGCGAGATTTCAGCGGTCAGATACCTAGCTTCCCTTAGCTTCTTGATGTCCTCCTTTGTGACAGAGGAGGCCATCCACTGACCTTGAAGGTTGGATCCGAACATAGTTGGAGGTCCTAAGCGCTTAGCCTGAGCCTTGGGTGTTGGAACTCGAGGTGTGGGAGGGGAAGGATCGAGCACGAGAAGAAAAGGACAGGCCTTGGCCCCTTTATAAAGAGGGTGAATATCAAGTGTCCTCCGCGTGGCCGTTTGGAACTTGCCTAAAATCGAGGAGTCATACTAACAAGCACGATTGGGTTACCCACACCCGTATTGATGAGAATCCCGTGATAAGGGGAACACGATCTCTGCTTCGACAAGACGTGCCAATAAAACCGCCTCGCAACACGTGCAGTGGCAGGCTGGGAAAAATGGTTTGTAATGACCAGACCACGGCAGGATGTCATGTTATGAAAAGTTGTCAGCAGATTAGATTTGTGGAATATTATACTTTCTACGGTGGTATGTGGAATTCGTTTTACAAAGCCGGACACAATCCTTGTGTTCAAAATCTTGTATGGAGTATTCGGAGAAGGAACCCGCCTTGCAATGCCGAAGACAATTTGTGCGCCAGACTCATCGTCATTGAAGCCTGGTTCAGGGTCTACTGAGGGAGTCTTGGATTAGGGGGTCCTCAGACAACCAGACTATATACTTTGGCCGGCTGTTGGACTATGAAGATACAAGATTGAAGGCTTCGCCCGTGTCCGGGTGGGACTCTCCTTTGCGTGGAAGGCAAGCTGGGTGTCGGTGTCAAAACCGGCGGATCTCGGGTAGGGGGTCCCGAACTGTGCATCTAGGCCGGATGGTAACAGGAGGCGAGGGACACGAAGTTTTACCCAGGTTCGGGCCCTCTCGATGGAGGTAAAACCCTACGTCCTGCTTGATTAATATTGATGATATGGGTAGTACAAGAGTAGATCTACCACGAGATCAGAAAGGCTAAACCCTAGAAGCTAGCCTATGGTATGATTGCTGTTGTCTATGTTGTCCTACGGACTAAAACCCTCCGGTTTATATAGACACCGGAGAGGGTTAGGGTTACACAAAGTCGGTTACAATGGTAGGATATCTGAATATCCGTATCGCCAAGCTTGCCTTCCACGCCAGGGAAAGTCCCTTCCGGACATAGGACGAAGTCTTCAATCTTGTATCTTCATAGTCCAGGAGTCCGGCTGAAGGTATAGTCCGGTTATCTGAACACCCCCTAATCCAGGACTCCCTCAGTAGGCCCCGAACCAGGCTTCAATGACGATGAGTCCGGCACGTAGATTGTCTTCGGCATTGCAAGGCGGGTTCTCCCCCAAATTCCGTGCACCTGTTGAATAAAGTCTGATTTTCTGTAGTTGTTGCGCTCCTTGGCTTCTACGCCCAATAATGGCCGCTTCCCACGTGTCAAACGAATATGAAAAGTCTGAGTAGTTTTACATTTACACCCCTAGCCGCGTAAATGAGTGGCCCTATTTAAGGGGACGAGGATTTAGATCCAAACCACATCTTCCCCCTCTCGCGAGTGTTCATCAGAGCGCATCCGACAAAGGTCCATTCCACCATGGCCAGTCATCACAACTCCTCCCCTCGCCCTTCTAGCCCCAAGCCCGGGTACTGGGAAAGATGCTCCGTCCCGCATAGCGAGCTGGTGAAGCTCCAGACCAAGGGATTCCTTCCCCCGGCCTATATGATCCCGGTTCGAGCCAGTCTCACCACCTATAATGGCGGGAAGCAAGCGGAAAGCGCCCCTAATCCCTCCAAAGGAGAGCGGGTGTGCCTTGTCCCTTATTTAATAAGGGGTCTCGGGTTTCCAATCCACCCATTTCTCCGGGGGCTGCTGGAGTTCTACGGCCTCCAGCTGCACAATCTCACGCCTGCCTCCGTATTGCATATCGCGGGCTTCGTAGCCCTCTGCGAGCTGTATTTGGGCGTCGAGGCTCATTTCGGGCTATGGAAAAGGTTATTCTGCCTTGTGCCCCGTTCTAAGGAGGGGTCAATGTATCAAGTGGGCGGAGCCAAAGTGTGGTGCATCGCCGGGACCGGATATCTGTCCGGAACCCCAAAGGAGGCGTCCGAAGACTGGCCCTCGGAATGGTTCTATATAGAAGACGTCCCGCTGCCAGATCCTATCCGGATCGGCCTCCCTGAATTCGACGGTGCTCCCTTAAAGAAGCGCCTAAGCTGGCGTCCACGGAGCCCTCAGAGGGAAAGTGACAGGGACATCATTTACCTGATGGGCCGAATAAAATTGTTGGCCCATTCTGGACTAACCATGATCGGGGTTATGGCCGAATGTATTATGCGGGGGGTGCAGCCGCTTCAGTATAGAAGCCACCCCATGTGGGACTTCAACGAAGAGGACGACGCCACCCGCTACGGCCGTAAGGGGCCGGATTCAGTTGCCGCTCTACTAAAGATCTTGTCCACTTTGTATAAGGGAGAAGAGGAGGAATTTCTCCGCGTCAACCCACAAGGTGGATTCTCTATGCACAATCCCCCAAGCTGGGTAAGTGGTCGCTTTTACTTGCTCTTCCGTTTTGTGCTCCCATTGTTAAATATTCAGTCTGACGACTTCAACGCAGGAAATGCGACGGGCTGTTAAGGAAATAAGCAGCCCTCCTCCACAACCCGAGGACCCAGGATGGTCCCTCGACCCAGCCTCTCAAGAGGATCTGGACATATCTGTGGAGCTAATTGATGGAGTGTTCTATCAATTGAGCATGGACAACGCCTTGGTGGCCATTACGGCTGATTACCCAGGGCTAATTCCGGACTCCCAGGTAACTGAGACCGAAGTCCCAGTATCCCGAATAGGGGTCCATCCTCTCGTGTTTTCAGTTTCCTGATTACAACCGAACTTTGCAGGGGAGGTTTTTGAGGCGGAAGGCCGAACCTGCGGCGACAAGCCAATGAGGGGCCGCAGGGCCCCGTGGGCAGAAAAGAAGTGCAGTCCGGACCAAGGTATCAGCGCAAAGGTATGGCGCGCCCCCCTATCCCAGGTGGTATACCTTCGAGGCACATTTGACACTCGTGCTTTCTTCAGGACAAAGAGACCTCGCCGGACTATATCCGGAGAGGCTGCCAATCGCGCCTCAACCAGCCAGGCTCCAAAGCCTGGTCCGGAGGCGGAGGCGAACGCAAGGCGCGTGCCAGACGCTCCTTCGACGGAGGATGCGGACGGGTTGTCTGCCACCAACTCTGAGGTGGAGAGTGCCATGAACCACAGGCGCCGCCGGACAATTCTTCGCAACGCTTGTTTCTCCCAAGGGGCGTTAGATGCCTTCAATTCGGGAGATGCGTACCTCCGTGCCGCTCAAAATGGTCTAGCTAGAGCCACGGAGCAATATGTAAAAGATATACGGGTAAGAAAATTTTGGTAATTGTATATAGACCAGTACCCCCGAGACATGAAAGAGTTAGAATAACTGATTTAAGGATCATTTGTTATGCAGGTTCTTACAGAAAAGAATTCCCTACTGTCCAAGGAGCTAGAAGAGTGCAAAGCCCATCTAGAGGCCGCACTGGCCGCAGTAGGCGAGCCCAAGGAGACCCCCTCTGGTAATATACACATTGAAAGATAAGTATTTTGCAAAGCAGTGCATGGGTGCGAATCTGACAAATGAAATTGCAGATGGCGCCGGATTGAATCCGGAAAGGCAACACCTCCTACACCAGCTAAAGGCTGGTGAGAAGGTGCTGACAACGGTGAGGCAGGAGAAGAACAATCTCCAGGATGCCAACACCAAGCTGGGCGTCGAGCTGAAAGATGTTCGTGCCCAGCTGTCAGACTCCGTGAAGGAGAATCAGCGGCTTCGGTGCGGCATATTTAGTAAGTGCTTGAACAAACCTTTAAAAGAAAGTTCGGCGGGGAAGTCGACTAACAGAGCAATGTCTATAGGTGTGCTAACAGGTCGTCCTGCAGAGGAGATGCCCGGTTCTACGGGTGATCTTCCCGAGCTCTCGCAACTGCTCGATCGAGTTCGGCAGGCGATGCAAGGCGTTGCCCAGGCCCTGTGGCCATCCATCTCCATGCCCGAAGGTCTTGGAGAGCTTGTAGAGAAGCTAAAGGGAGCACGGCGGCGCTTCCGATTGTGGAAGGTATCGGCCTGCTGTCAAGGTGCTAGGGAGCCCTGGGCCATGGTGAAGACGCGATACTCAAAGGCTGACCCCAACCACATGGCCGAGGTCGGTCCTATAGGGCCCGATGGGAAGGAGATCCCTATAAGCTTTGTATACGGCCAAGTAGAGTTGGCCGCAAAGTATTCCCAGTAGGACTATAAATTAGACAGCCTGTTAGATGGTATTAAAGAGGAATACAATCAGTCAAAATGACTATGTAATTTAATTGACATTTATAATGCCTTCTAGCCGGATTGTAGATCATTTGTCATGGCCGACCTTTTCGCTTCAGCCTCGGGACCTGACGGTCCGGAGTGTGTCCGAATTCCCATACGGTTATATAAGAACCGGGGAATGCATGGAGACCAGGCGTAGGGGTCATTAGTGCGTGAACAGACAAGTGCCCGACTAGTTATGTTATATTACATGGTTAGTAAGAAACATCTTCCAGGGAGAATAGTTCTGTTAGGGGTTCCTTTCCCTGGGAGGCATGCCCTAAAGTGCATGTCCATGCTGCGAAAAGAAACGCAAGAAAAACATCTGGAGGCATATAGATAAATAAAAAAAAGATCATCTTTGGTTCACCGACCGAATATTCCCTTAAGAACGCTAGCTTTCGGCTTCACCCAGTCTGAGGTACACGTCCGGCTGACCCGGTAGTAACAATCACAGAGGTGCTCCCTTTACCACCTAGACGAACAATCGGGAACGTAGGGGTAAGCACAGGAGCCAGGCAACCTAGCTTGGCCAAAATTTAAGTCATATCAATGCATATAATGGTGAATAAAAGGTACATGCGGAAGCGTAACACATGTGTTGGGCATGAAACCCGTATAAATAAGCTTCTGTTTAAAGAAGCCCCCAGGTTTAATGAGCGCGGATAGCGCGTCACTTTATGAGCCTTTGAAGGCTATAAGAGAGAGAGAGAGAGAAGGAGAGAAATGTAAGACAGAAAGTATATAAAAAGTGAACAGAGTAAGGAGACGAACACAGGATCTGGCGCTAGGCATAGAATCTTCGCAGATGGGCTGCGTTCCGTGGGTTCGGCTCAAGTCGGTTATCCGATGCATTTCGCAGGCGGTACGCTCCGCCAGTCAGGACTTGGTCAATTATGAAGGGACCTTCCCATTTGGGCTTGAGTTTAACCTTTTTCTTGTCCGGTAGTCGTAGAACTAATTCGCCAACGTTGTAATTTTTGGCCCGTACTTCTCTGCTTTGATATCTTCGAGCCTGCTGTTGATAGAATGCGGAACGGGCTTTTGCCACGTCACGCTCCTCCTCTAACGCATCCAAACTATCTTGCCGATCGATCTCGGCTTCTCTTTCTTCCTACATGCGCACTCGAGGTGAGTCATGAATTATGTCGCAAGGCAAAACTGCCTCTGCGCCGTACACCATAAAGAATGGTGTGTATCCGGTGGTGCGATTCGGCGTGGTCCGCAGCCCCCAGAGTACGGAGTCGAGCTCCTCTACCCAGTGCGTGTTAGATTCCTTGAGGGACCGCACTAATCTAGGTTTGATGCCGCTCATGATAAGACCATTTGCACGTTCGACCTGGCCGTTAGTTTGTGGATGATAGACGGAGGCATAATCGAGCTTGATGCCCATGTTTTTGCACCAGAGTTTTACCTCGTCGGCCGTAAAGTTCATGCCATTATCAGTGATGATGCTGTGGGGGACGCCGTAACGGTGTACAACCCCGGATATAAAGTCTATCACATGTCCGAATTCGGTCGTCTTCACAGGCTTGGCTTCTATCCATTTGGTGAACTTGTCCACCATGACCAGTAAGTATTTGTGCTTGTGGGTTCCTCCTTTAAGGGGTCCAACCATATCAAGCCCCCAGACCGCAAAGGGCCAAGTGATGGGGATAGTTTGGAGGGCGGTGGGTGGCATATGGCTTTGGTTTGCAAAGAGCTGGCAACCGGTGCATCGTTGGACTAAGTCCTGGGCGTCTGCCCGGGCCGTCGGCCAGTAAAAGCCTGTACGGAAAGCCTTGCTCACAAGGGACCGAGCTGCAGCGTGATGACCGCCAAGTCCGGCATGAATTTCCGCCAGGAGGTTCCGCCCTTCCTCTTTGGAGATGCACCTTTGAAGGACTCCGGTAGTGCTTTTCTTATAAAGCTCTCCCTCGTGGATTTTGTAGGCTTTGGATTGCCGCACTATGCAGCGTGCCTCATTTTGGTCCTCGGGGAGTTCCTGCCTAATAAGGTAGGCGAGGAATGGTTCTATCCACGGGGCGATGACGGCCATTATTACATGGGCTGAAGGTGTTATTTCATTGGCAGAGCCACCGATTGTGTCTGAATGTTCAGTGTCGGGCAGTGCGGTTGGGTCCGGGCTGTTATTGTGCGGCTCCCCTTCCCATACTACGGATGGCTTGAATAGCCTTTCCAAGAAGATGTTGGGGGGACTACATTGCGTTTTGCGCCGATGCGTGCCAGGACATCTACCGCCCGATTATTTTCCCGGGCTATGTGGTGAAATTCAAGCCCTTCGAATCGAGCTGACATTTTTAGGACGGCGTTGCGGTAAGCCGCCATCTTTGGATCGTTTGCGTCGAAGTCTCCATTTATTTGGGATATTGCGAGGTTCGAGTCCCCGCACACCTCTAGGCGTTGAATGCCCATGGATACTGCCATCCGGAGACCATGTAAAAGGGCCTCATATTCGGCTGCATTGTTGGAGTCGGTGTACATAATCTGGGGTACATATTGAACTGTGTCTCCTGTGGGGGACGTCAAAACGACGCCAGCCCCCAGTCCAGCCAACATCTTGGAACCATCGAAATGCATGATCCAATTTGAATATGTGTCGTACTCTTTAGGGAGTTTGGCCTCCGTCCATTCTGCGATGAAGTCGTCCAAGACTTGTGACTTGATGGCTCGCCGTGGCTTATAAGTTATGTCGAACGGGAGGAGCTCAATGGCCCATTTTGCAATCCGGCCCGTTGCGTCATGATTATTTATAATATCGTTAATTGGTACTTCCGAGGCTACTGTGATTGAACACTCTTGAAAGTAGTGTCGTAGCTTCCGGGATGCCATGAATGCCGTGTACGCAATCTTTTGATAATGCAGGTACCGTGATTTGCAGGGAGTGAGGACAGTGGACACATAATAGACCGGCTTTTGAAGGGGGAATTTGTGTTCGTCCCTTTCTTGTTCGATGACGAGCACTGCGCTTACAACCTGATGTGTTGTTGCGATGTATAATAGCATTGGTTCGCCAGTGTTTGGCGCGGCCAGGACTGGGTTTGTTGCCAATATGGCTTTTATTTCATCGAGTCTGGCCGTGGCTGCATCCGTCCATTTGAAGTGTTCGGTGCGCCGAAGGAGGCGGTAAAGAGGTAGGGCCTTTTCTCCCAAGAGGGAGATAAAGCGGCTTAGAGCCGCCACGCATCCGGTTAACTTTTGTATTTGTTTGTGGTCCTTTGGGATATCCAGTTGCGACAGAGCTCGGATCTTGGCTGGATTTGCTTCAATTCCTCTACCGGATACAATGAAGCCCAAGAGCTTTCCGGCTGGAACGCTGAAAACGCATTTTTCCGGGTTGAGCTTGATGTCGTATGTTCGGAGGCTATCGAATGTGAGCCTCAAGTCGTCTACTAGAGATTCGACATGTCTTGTTTTGACGACCACATCATCTACATATGCCTCCACTGTTTTGCCGATCTGGTTTGCCAGACATGTCTGAATCATGCATTGATATGTTGCGCCGGCGTTTTTGAGCCCAAAGGGCATTGTGTTGAAGCAGAATGGGCCATATGGTGTGATGAATGCCGTTGCGGCTTGGTCTGATTCTGCCATCTTGATTTGATGGTAGCCGGAATATGCGTCTAGGAAACACAACGAATCGTGTCCTGCGGTGGCGTCGATAATTTGATCGATGCGGGGGAGGGGGAAGGGATCCTTTGGGCAAGCCTTGTTAAGGTCTTTAAAATCAATGCACAGGCGCCAGGATTTGTCCTTCTTTGGTACCATCACCAGGTTTGCTAGCCAGTCCGGATGTTTTATATCTCTGATGAATCCGGCATCCAATAGCTTTGCTAGCTCCTCTCCCATGGCCTGTCTCTTAGGTTTGAAAAATGCCGAAGAGCCTATTTGACAGGTTTGAATCCTGTTTGGATATTTAAGCTGTGCTCAGCCAGCCTGCGTGGGATTTCTGGCATGTCTGAAGGGTGCCAGGCGAAAATGTCCCAGTTCTCTCGTAGGAACTCTCGCAGTGCGGCATCTATGTCAGGGTTTAACTGTGCCCCGATGGAAGCTGTTTTATTGGGGTCCGTTGGATGGACTTGGAATTTGACTATTTCGTCCGCCGGTTTAAAGGAGGTGGACTTGGATCTTTTGTCGAGTACCACTTCGTCCCTATTCACCGTGGAGCGCAGCGCCGTCAGTTCCTCAACTGCTAGGGCTTCGGATAGTGCCTCGAGGGCCAGTGCGGCTGTCTTGTTTTCGGCACGGAGTGCTATGTCCGGATCACTAGCGAGAGTGATGATCCCGTGGGGCCCGGGCATCTTGAGCTTCATGTACCCGTAATGGGGTATTGCTTGGAAGATTGTAAACGCTTCCCGCCCTAGCAGAGAGTGATAACCGCTGCTGAATGGAGCCACATGGAACGTGACCGCTTCGGACCTGTAATTATCCGGCGTGCCGAACACCACATCTAGTGTGACTTTTCCTGTACAGCGCGCTTCTCGACTGGGGATTATTCCTCTAAAGGTTGTGCTGCTTCGCTCGATGCGGTTCCAGTCTATTTCCATTTTTTGAAGAGTTTCCTCATAAATGAGGTTTAATCCGCTGCCGCCGTCCATGAGTACCTTGGTAAGACGAAAGCCGTCCACTATTGGACTGAGGACCAAAGCGGCTGGTGCTCGGGCTGTTCGGAATTTAGGTTCATCACTGGCGTTAAAGGTAATAGCCGTGTCACTCTATGGGTTTATTGTTGCTACTTGATAGACTTCGCCAAGGCTGCGGAGTGTCCTTTTTCGCATATTATTTGATGCGAAAGTCTCGAAGACTGTTAATACCGTATTGGAGTCTCTGGGGTGGCTTTCTGTGGCCTCTGGAATTAGGAGATTTTCGCAGATTTTTGCCACCTGCCGGAGTATCCAACATGCTCTAAGGCTGTGAGTTGGTGTGGCATCCTCCGTACTGTGAATTTTACAGGGTCCATTAAGCCATCCTTCCAATACGGTTCCATGCCCTGTAGAGGGTTTTTGCTTTTTGGTGCTTGACCCAGGTGTCTGGCGATGATGCACCCGTTTATTTCGGACTGGGTTTGCAGTCAGGGCCGGATTGTCCCAAAATTTTATTTCGGTTTTCCGGGTGCTTTCTTCGCACAGTACTTTCGTACTATTGACGCCAAGTCAGCGAAGCGTGTGATATCACAGCGACTTGTGGCGTTGAGGATTCCCTTGTCCGTGCAATTATTGCAGAAGAATGAAATCGCATCTTCCTCGCAGCAGTCCTTTATCCTGTTCATAACCAGGAGGAATCTGGCCCAGTAATGATGTATTGTTTCTTCGGGCTCTTGCCTAATTTGGGATAGATCGCTAATGTTCGGGTGGGTGGGTGGAATTAAATCTGAAGCCTCACCCCATCTGAGGCTCAGAGGCTGAGGAATTTCCGAACTCGGAAATTTGGGTTCCTGGACGTTGTCCAATGAATCCAGTCTGTCGCCTGACTCTAAGTTCAGGTCTTGAGTGATATCCTCCCCTCCGCGGGTATCCGGCTTGGAGGATCGGGAATCCGGACGTAATGAGTCCTCAAGATAGATGAAGGGCCGCCGCACTGTCCCTCTACCACGGCAACGTGATGGCTAACTTGGGGAGAGTTAATCTCTCTTAGGTCGGGTTTAGGCCCAATCTGGTCGTAATCCGTAGCGACTCCTAGGGCGGTGAAGTGATCCAAGAGCTCTTTTATGGAAGAGAGCTCCATGGGATCTAACTGCTCGGCGAGTTCCGAGCTGACATGAAGATTGTTTTCGATGGCCCGAGAGGTCATTGTCGGCGCAGAAGCCGAACGGGCGGTCATAAGAAAACCACCTAGCCGGAGGGTTTGGCCGATAGCAATAGCTCCCTTAGCAATGGTGCCGTCTTTAAAGACGGGGCGAGGCATCCTTCCTGATGGTGATGACACAAAGCAACTCTCAATGAAAGCACCAATGTCGGTGTCAAAATTGGCGGATCTTGGGTAGGGGGTCCCGAACTGTGCATCTAGGCCGGATGGTAACAGGAGGCGAGGGACACGAAGTTTTACCCAGGTTCGGGCCCTCTCGATGGAGGTAAAACCCTACGTCCTGCTTGATTAATATTGATGATATGGGTAGTACAAGAGTAGATCTACCACGAGATCAGAGAGGCTAAACCCTAGAAGCTAGCCTATGGTATGATTGTTGTTGTCTATGTTGTCCTACGGACTAAAACCCTCCGGTTTATATAGACACCGGAGAGGGTTAGGGTTACACAAAGTCGGTTACAATGGTAGGAGATCTGAATATCCGTATTGCCAAGCTTGCCTTCCACGCCAAGGAAAGTCCCTTCCGGACACGGGACGAAGTCTTCAATCTTGTATCTTCATAGTCTAGGAGTTCGGCTGAAGGTATAGTCCGGTTATCCGAACACCCCCTAATCCAGGACTCCCTCACTGGGCGATTCGGATATGTAGATCTCCTTCTCTGTAACCGATTCTGTGTGACCCTAGGGCCCTCCGGTGTCTATATAAACCGGAAGGTTTGGTGTGTAGGACAACAACAATCATAATCATAGGCTAGCTTCTAGGGTTTAGCCTCTACGATCTCGTGGTAGATTAACTCTTGTAATACTCATATCATCAAGATCAATCAAGCAGGAAGTAGGGTATTACCTCCATCGAGAGGGCCCGAACTTGGGTAAACATTGTGTCCCCCGCCTCCTATTACCATCGGCCTTAAATGCACAGTTCGGGACCTCCTACCCGAGATCCGCCGGTTTTGACACCGACAACGGCCGCACAGGAGGTAAAAACTTCAACAAATAAACAAGCATTATATTACATATCTCTGTTTAATACTACATGATGGGATAACATGAATATACTCATTCAAAAATAATGTCCTTAGCACATTGCTCCGCTACAATGCGGGATCCCTCCAGGACATCGTCGAAATATCGCGCGGGCGTGCGGTGCTCCTTTCCCTCGGGCGGTCCTTCGATCGCGAGCTTGACAACATTCATCTTCGCCCATTGCATCTTGACACGGGCGAAGACCATCCACGCACCTTCTATACAGACCGACCGCTTGACCGCGTCAAGTCGAGGGCAGCCATGGACCAGCCGCTTCACGAGTCCAGAGTAGCTGACGGGCATAGCTTCTGCAGGCCACAGCCGGATTATTAAGTCCTTCATGGCTAGTTCGGCCACCCTATGCAGCTCGACCAGCTGTTTTAGCTGGTCGCTAAAAGGCACCGGATGTTCTGGCGCAAGGTATTGCGACCAGAACAGCTTCTCCGTTGCGCTCCCTTCTTTGGCTCGGAAGAATGCCGCAACGTCAGAAACGCTGTGCGGCAAATCCGCAAACGCCCCTGGAGAACTCCAAATCCGGGTCAGTAAGAGATATATTGTCTTCACATACTTGCTTTGCATAATAAAAGCCTTACCCGCCGCAATCTTCTTGGCCTCTTGGATTTCCTGGAGGGTGCCTTGGGCTTTGGCCCGGGCCTCTTGTGCACTTTGGCGGACCCTCACGAGTTTGGACTCATGGTCCGCATTCTGGCGCTCCAAGGACTCGTATTTGTTCACGACATCTTGGATCTCATGCTGGACCTCACCAATCCTAGCCTCATGCTTTTCTCGGGCGGCCCATTCCTTTGCCGCACTCTCCTCGGCCTCGACCAGTGCCTTCTTGAGGGCCTCTACCTCGGTCGCTGCCCCTACGAAAATATCGCGGCACTGTGGTCAGCGCACAAACATTCATCCCTCCCGGATATACACAAAAACATTGCATACCTTGATTGTCCTCCAGCTGCTTTTTCGCATGGCCGAGCTCTTCCTCGGTCTGCTCCAGCCTCTGCTTCAATCCGGAGACTTCAGCAACATGAGAAGTCACCGCCAACAGCGGCGCCTGCTTATTCACATAATCATACCTGGTTAGTCTCCTGCGAAAAACTATTTGATCCTCTGTTCGGCTCTTCTTTTTGAACACCGAACATAGTCTCAGGGGCTACTATCTATACTGTGATTTTCTTTTCAGAAAGTTACATTGCTTACCTCAAAGCCCATTAGAAGGCTTGTGCAGGCTTCGGTCGGTCCGCTTTTTGCGGACTGAATCTTCTCAATCACCGCACCAATAAGGGTACGGTGTTCCTCAACTATGAAAGCACTTTGCAGTGCTTCTAGTAGAGTATCCGGTGCCTCTGGTTGGACAGAGGTCACCGGCGGAATTGGCACACCTCCTTCTGACGAAGGAGGCCGTCTGTCGGATTCCGGAGCCGTATAGGTCTCCGGGACCGTATTTGGCTGGGGGCCGAATTGGACGTGGCCCCCATCACCAGTCTCCATGGGGTTCTGCTCCCCCATGTGTCTGGCGACCGAGGTCTTTCCCTCTGGCGCCGCCCTGATGGCCTCCTGCGTCTCTCCCTGGTCTGGGATCCTTCGGGACAACACCTCGGCGTCATCCATGACCTTGGGATAGGAGGCCGTCGAAAGGTACCCGCTGTCCTTCGCCTTCGGGTCCAGCGAGTTCCCCGAAGACGAGGATCGCTCGAGGGCGGAACGAGCCGGACTGCAAGTACATGGTTCAACATGTTAAAATCATAAAGTAAAAAAGGCTGATATATGAATGTTGGAAACATGCCCTAGAGGCAGTAATAAAAGGATTATTATTATATTTCCTTGTTCATGATAATTGCCTTTTATTCATGCTATAATTGTGTTATCCGGAAATCGTAATACATGTGTGAATACATAGACACCAACATTTCCCTAGTAAGCCTCTAGTTGACTAGCTCGTTGATCAACAGATAGTCATGGTTTCCTGACTATGGACATTGGATGTCATTGATAACGAGATCACATCATTAGGAGAATGATGTGATGGACAAGACCCAATCCTAAACATAGCACAAGATCGTATAGTTCGTTTGCTAGAGTTTTTCCAATGTCAAGTATCTTTTCCTTAGACCATGAGATCGTGTAACTCCTGGATACCGTAGGAGTGCTTTGGGTGTACCAAACATCACAACGTAACTGGGTGACTATAAAGGTATACTACGGATATCTCCGAAAGTATCTGTTGGGTTGACGCGGACCAAGACTGGGATTTGTCACTCCATATGACGGAGAGGTATCTCTGGGCCCACTCGGTAATGCATCATCATAATGAGCTCAAAGTGACCAAGTCTCTGGTCACGGGATCATGCATTACGGTACGAGTAAAGTGACTTGCCGGTAACAAGATTGAACGAGGTATTGGGATACTGACGATCGAATCTCGGGCAAGTAACGTACTGATTGACAAAGGGAATTGTATACGGGATTGCTTGAATCCTCGACATCGTGGTTCATCCGATGAGATCATCGAGGAGCATGTGGGAGCCAACATGGGTATCCAGATCCCGCTGTTGGTTATTTACCGGAGAGTCGTCTCGGTCATGTCTACATGTCTCCCGAACCCGTAGGGTCTACACACTTAAGGTTCGGTGATGCTAGGGTTGTAGAGATATGAGTATGCAGTAACCCGAAAGTTGTTCGGAGTCCCGGATGAGATCCTGGACGTCACGAGGAGTTCCGGAATGGTCCGGAGGTGAAGAATTATATATAGGAAGTGCAGTTTCGGCCATTGGGAGAGTTTCGGGGGTCAACGGTATTGTACCGGGACCACCGGAAGGGTCCCGGGGGTCCACCGGGTGGGGCCACCCATCCGGGAGGGCCCCATGGGCTGAAGTGGGGAGGGAACCAGCCCATAGTGGGCTGGTGCGCCCCCCCCCCTTGCGCCCCCCATGCGCCTAGGGTTGGGAATCCTAGGGGAGGGGGCGCCTCCACTTGCCTTGGGGGGCACTCCACCCCCTTGGCCGCCGCCCCCCTAGGAGATCCCATCTCCTAGGGCCGGCGCACCCCCTAGGGGGCCTATATAAAGGGGGAGGGAGGGCAGCCGCACCCTGAAGCCTTGGCACCTCCCTCTCCCCTGCTACACCTCTCCCTCTCGCAGAAGCTCGGCGAAGCCCTGCTGCGGTGACTGCTGCATCCACCACCAAGCCGTCGTGCTACTGGATCTTCATCAACCTCTCCTTCTCCCTTGCTGGATCAAGAAGGAGGAGACGTCATGCTGACCGTACGTGTGTTGAACGCGGAGGTGCCGCCCGTTCGGCGCTAGGATCTCCGGTGATTTGGATCACGACGAGTACGACTCCCTCATCCCCGTTCTTTGAATGCTCCCGCTCGCGATCTACAAAGGTATGTAGGTGCATCCGATCACTCATTTCTAGATGAACTCATAGATGGATCTTGGTGAAAATGTAGGAAAAATTTTTGTTTTCTAAACGTTCCCCGACAGTGGTATCAGAGCCAGGCTTATGCATAGTTCTTTTTGCACAAGTAGAACACAATTTGTTGTGGGCGTAGATGTTGTCAACTTTCTTGCCGCTACTAGTCTTATTTTGCTTCAGTGGTATTGTGGGATGAAGCGGCCCGGACCAACCTTACACGTACGCTTACGTGAGACCGGTTCCACCGACTGACATGCACTAGTTGCATAAGGTGGCTGGCGGGTGTCTGTCTCTCCCACTTCAGTTGGAGCGGATTCGACGAAAAGGGTCCTTATGAAGGGTAAATAGAAGTTTAGAAATCACGTTGTGGCTTTAACGTAGGTAAGAAAACGTTCTTGCTAGAACCCTCTTGCAGCCACGTAAAACTTGCAACAACAATTAGAGGACGTCTAACTTGTTTTTGCAGCAAGTGTTTTGTGATGTGATATGGCCAAAGTTGTGATGAATGATGAATGATATATGTGATGTATGAGATCATGTTCTTGTAATAGGAATCACGACTTGCATGTCGATGAGTATGATAACTGGCAGGAGCCATAGGAGTTGTCTTTATTTTTTGTATGACCTGCGTGTCATTGAGAAACGCCATGTAAATTACTTTACTTTATTGCTAAACGTGTTAGCCATAGTAGTAGAAGTAATAGTTGGCGAGCAAATTCATGGAGACATGATGATGGAGATCATGATGATGGAGATCATGGTGTCATGCCGGTGACAAGATGATCATGGAGCCCCAAGATGGAGATCACAGGAGCTATATGATATTGGCCATATCATGTCACTATTATTCGATTGCATGAGATGTTTATCATGTTTTTGCATCTTGTTTACTTAGAATGATGGTAGTAAATAAGATGATCCCTCATAATAATTTCAAGAAAGTGTTTCCCCTAACTGTGCGCCGTTGCGACAGTTCGTTGTTTCGAAGCACCACGTGATGATCGGGTGTGATAGATTCCAACGTTCACATACAACGGGTGTAAGACAGATTTACACATGCAAACACTTAGGTTGACTTGACGAGCCTAGCATGTACAGACATGGCCTCGGAACACAGAAGACCGAAAGGTCGAGCATGAGTCGTATAGAAGATACGATCAACATGAAGATGTTCACCGATGTTGACTAGTCCGTCTCACGTGATGATCGGACACGGCCTAGTTAACTCAGATCATGTTATACTTAGATGACTGGAGGGATGTCTATCTGAGTGGGAGTTCATTGAATAATTTGATTAGATGAACTTAATTATCATGAACTTAGTCTAAAATCTTTACAACATGTATTGTAGATCAAATGGCCAACGTTGTCCTCAACTTCAACGCGTTCCTAGAGAAAACCAAGCTAAAAGACGATGGCAGCAACTATACGGACTGGGTCCGGAACCTGAGGATCATCCTCATAGCTGCCAAGAAAGATTATGTCCTACAAGCACCGCTAGGTGAAGCACCTGCTCTCCCTGCAGAACAAGACGTTATGAACGCTTGGCAGACACATGCTGATGATTACTCCCTCATTCAGTGCGGCATGCTTTACAGCTTAGAACCGGGGCTCCAAAAGCGTTTTGAGAGACACGGAGCATATGAGATGTTCAAAGAGCTGAAAATGGTTTTTCAAGCTCATGCCCGGGTCGAGAGATATGAAGTCTCCGACAAGTTCTTCAACTGTAAGATGGAGGAAAACAGTTCTGTCAGTGAGCACATACTCACTATGTCTGGGTTACATAACCGCTTGACTCAGCTGGGAGTTAATCTCCCGGATGACGCGGTCATTGACAGAATCCTTCAGTCGCTTCCACCGAGCTACAAGAGCTTTGTGCTGAACTTCAATATGCAGGGGATGGAAAAGACCATTCCTGAAGTATTTGCAATGCTGAAATCAGCAGAGGTAGAAGTCAAAAAGGAACATCAAGTGTTGATGGTGAATAAAACCACTAAGTTCAAGAAAGGCAAGGGTAAGAAGAACTTCAAGAAGGACGGCAAGGGAGTTGCCGCGCCCGGTAAGCAAGCTTCCGGGAAGAAGCCAAAGAATGGACCCAAGCCCAAGACTGAGTGTTTTTATTGCAAGGGAAGTGGTCACTGGAAGTGGAACTGCCCCAAATACTTAGCGGACAAGAAGGCCGGCATCACGAAAGGTATATGTGATATACATGTAATTGATGTGTACCTTACCAGTACTCGTAGTAGCTCCTGGGTATTTGATACCGGTGCGGTTGCTCACATTTGTAACTCAAAGCAGGAGCTGCGGAATAAGCGGAGACTGGCGAAGGACGAGGTGAAGATGCGCGTCGGGAATGGTTCCAAGGTCGATGTGATCGCCGTCGGCACGCTACCTCTACATTTACCTACGGGATTAGTTTTAAACCTCAGTAATTGTTATTTAGTGCCAGCTTTGAGCATGAACATTGTATCAGGATCTCGGTTAATACGAGATGGCTACTCATTTAAATCCGAGAATAATGGTTGTTCTATTTATATGAGAGATATGTTTTATGGTCATGCTCCGATGGTGAATGGTTTATTCTTAATGAATCTCGAGCGTAATGCTACACATATTCATAGTGTGAATACCAAAAGATGTAGGGTTGATAATGATAGTCCCACATACTTGTGGCACTGCCGCCTTGGTCACATAGGTGTCAAACGCATGAAGAAGCTCCATGCAGATGGACTTTTAGAGTCTCTTGATTACGAATCATTTGACACGTGTGAACCATGCCTCATGGGTAAAATGACCAAGACTCCGTTCTCAGGAACATACATACTGATGTGTGCAGTCCAATGAGTGTTGAGGCTCGCGGTGGCTATCGTTATGTTCTCACCCTCACTGATGACTTGAGTAGATATGGGTATGTCTATTTAATGAAACACAAGTCTAAGACCTTTGAAAAGTTTAAGGAATTTTAGAGTGAGGTTGAGAATCAACGTGACAGGAAAATCAAGTTCTTGCGATCAGATCGTGGGGGAGAATATTTGAGTCACGAATTTGGCACACACTTAAGAAAATGTGGAATAGTTTCACAACTCACGCCGCCTGGAACACCTCAGCGTAATGGTGTGTCTGAACATCGTAATCGCACTCTATTAGATATGGTGCGATCTATGATGTCTCTTATCGATTTACCGCTATCATTTTGGGGCTATGCTTTAGAGACTGCCGCATTCACTTTAAATAGGGCTCCGTCGAAATCCGTTGAGACGATACCGTATGAATTATGGTTTGGGAAGAAACCTAAGCTGTCATTTCTAAAAGTTTGGGGATGCGATGCTTATGTCAAGAAACTTCAACCTAAAAAGCTCGAACCCAAGTCAGAAAAATGCGTCTTCATAGGATACCCTAAAGAAACTATTGGGTATACCTTCTACCTCAGATCCGAAGGCAAGATCTTTGTTGCCAAGAATGGATCCTTTCTAGAGAAAGAGTTTCTCTCGAAAGAAGTAAGTGGGAGGAAAGTAGAACTTGATGAAGTATTACCTCTTGAACCGGAAAGTGGCGCAACTCAAGAAAATGTTCCTGAGGTGCATGCACCGACTAGAGAGGAAGTTAATGATGATGATCATGGAACTTCAGATCAAGTTGCTACTGAACTTCGTAGGTCCACAAGGACACGTTCCGCACCAGAGTGGTACGGCAACCCTGTTTTGGAAATCATGTTGTTAGACAACGGTGAACCTTTGAACTATGAAGAAGCGATGGCAGGCCCGGATTCTGACAAATGGCTGGAAGCCATGAAATCCGAGATAGGATCCATGTATGAAAATGAAGTATGGACTTTGACTGACTTGCCCGTTGAGCAGCGAGCCATAGAAAATAAATGGATCTTTAAGAAGAAGACAGACGCGGATGGTAATGTGACCATCTATAAAGCTCGGCTTGTCGCTAAGGGTTATCGACAAGTTCAAGGGGTTGACTACGATGAGACTTTATCACCCGTAGCGAAGCTGAAGTCCGTCTGAATCATGTTAGCAATTGCCGCATTCTATGATTATGAGATATGGCAAATGGACGTCAAAACGGCATTCCTTAATGGTTTCCTTAAGGAAGAATTGTATATGATGCAGCCGGAAGGTTTTGTCGATCCTAAGAATGCTGACAAGGTGTGCAAGCTCCAACGCTCGATTTATGGGCTGGTGCAAGCATCTCGGAGTTGGAACATTCGCTTTGATGAGATGATCAAAGCGTTTGGGTTTATGCAGACTTATGGAGAAGCCTGCGTTTACAAGAAAGTGAGTGGGAGCTCTGTAGCATTTCTCATATTATATGTAGATGACATACTTTTGATGGGAAATGATATAGAACGTTTGGACAGCATTAAGGCCTACTTGAATAAGAGTTTTTCAATGAAGGACCTTGGAGAAGCTGCTTATATATTAGGCATCAAGATCTATAGAGATAGATCAAGATGCCTCATAGGTCTTTCACAAAGCACATACCTTGATAAGATATTGAAGAAGTTCGATATGGATCAGTCTAAGAAGGGGTTCTTGCCTGTGTTGCAAGGTGTGAAATTGAGCTCATCTCAATGTCCGACCACGGCAGAAGATATAGAAGAGATGAGTGTCATCCCCTATGCCTCAGCCATAGGGTCTATTATGTATGCCATGCTGTGTACCAGACCTGATGTAAACCTTGCCGTAAGTTTGGTAGGAAGGTACCAAAGTAATCCCGGCAAGGAACACTGGACAGCGGTCAAGAATATCCTGAAGTACCTGAAAAGGACTAAGGACATGTTTCTCGTTTATGGAGGTGACAAAGATCTCGTCGTAAAGGGTTACGTCGACGCTAGCTTCGACACAGATCTGGATGACTCTATGTCACAAACCGGATACGTGTATATGTTGAATGGTGGAGCAGTAAGCTGGTGCAGCTGCAAGCAGAGCGTCGTGGCGAGATCTACATGTGAAGCGGAGTACATGGCAGCCTCGGAGGCAGCGCATGAAGCAATTTGGGTGAAGGAGTTCATCACCGACCTAGGAGTCATACCCAATGCATCGGGGATGATCAAACTCTTCTGTGACAACACTGGAGCTATTGCACTTGCCAAGGAGCCCAGGTTTCACAAGAAGACCAGGCACATCAAGCATCGCTTCAACTCCATTCGTGAAAATGTTCAAGATGGAGACATAGATATTTGTAAAGTACATACGGATCTGAATGTCGCAGATCCGTTGACTAAACCTCTCCCTAGGGCAAAACATGATCAACACCAGAACTCTATGGGTGTTCGATTCATCACAATGTAACTAGATTATTGACTCTAGTGCAAGTGGGAGACTGTTGGAAATATGCCCTAAAGGCAATAATAAAAGGATTATTATTATATTTCCTTGTTCATGATAATTGTCTTTTATTCATACTATAATTGTGTTATCCGGAAATCATAATACATGTGTGAATACATAGACACCAACATGTCCCTAGTAAGCCTCTAGTTGACTAGCTCGTTGATCAACAGATAGTCATGGTTTCCTGACTATGGACATTGGATGTCATTGATAACGAGATCACATCATTAGGAGAATGATGTGATGGACAAGACCCAATCCTAAACATAGCACAAGATCGTATAGTTCGTTTGCTAGAGTTTTTCCAATGTCAAGTATCTTTTCCTTAGACCATGAGATCGTGTAACCCCCGGATACCGTAGGAGTGCTTTGGGTGTACCAAACGTCACAACGTAACTGGGTGACTATAAAGGTATACTACGGGTATCTCCGAAAGTATCTGCTGGGTTGACGTGGATCAAGACTGGGATTTGTCACTCCATATGACGGAGAGGTATCTCTGGGCCCACTCGGTAATGCATCATCATAATGAGCTCAAAGTGACCAAGTGTCTGGTCACGGGATCATGCATTACGGTACGAGTAAAGTGACTTGCCGGTAACGAGATTGAACGAGGTATTGGGATACCGACGATTGAATCTCGGGCAAGTAACGTACCGATTGACAAAGGGAATTGTATACGGGATTGCTTGAATCCTCGACATCGTGGTTCATCCGATGAGATCATCGAGGAGCATGTGGGAGCCAACATGGGTATCTAGATCCCACTGTTGGTTATTGACCGGAGAGTCGTCTCGGTCATGTCTACATGTCTCCCGAACCCGTAGGGTCTACACACTTAAGGTTCGGTGACGCTAGGGTTGTAGAGATATGAGTATGCAGTAACCCGAAAGTTGTTCGGAGTCCCGGATGAGATCCCGGATGTCACGAGGAGTTCCGGAATGGTCCGGAGGTGAAGAATTATATATAGGAAGTGCAGTTTCGGCCATCGGGAGAGTTTCGGGGGTCAACGGTATTGTACCGGGACCACCGGAAGGGTCCCGGGGGTCCACCGGGTGGGGCCACCCATCCCGGAGGGCCCCATGGGCTGAAGTGGGGAGGGAACCAGCCCATAGTGGGCTGGTGCGCCTCCCCTTGGGCCCCCCATGCGCCTAGGGTTGGGAACCCTAGGGGAGGGGGCGCCTCCACTTGCCTTGGGGGGCACTCCACCCCCTTGGCCGCCGCCCCCCTAGGAGATCCCATCTCCTAGGGCCGGCGCACCCCCTAGGGGGCCTATATAAAGGGGGGAGGGAGGGCAGCTGCACCCTGAAGCCTTGGCGCCTCCCTCTCCCCTGCTACACCTCTCCCTCTCGCAGAAGCTCGGCGAAGCCCTGCTGCGGTAACTGCTGCATCCACCACCACGCCGTCGTGCTGCTGGATCTTCATCAACCTCTCCTTCTCCCTTGCTGGATCAAGAAGGAGGAGACGTCACGCTGACCGTACGTGTGTTGAACGCGGAGGTGCCGTCCGTTTGGCGCTAGGATCTCCGGTGATTTGGATCATGATGAGTACGACTCCCTCATCCCCGTTCTTTGAACGCTTCCGCTCGCGATCTACAAAGGTATGTAGATGCATCCGATCACTCATTGCTAGATGAACTCATAGATGGATCTTGGTGAAAACGTAGGAATTTTTTTGTTTTCTGCAACGTTCCCCGACAATGAATGCGTCGGGGTCTTCAAATACTCACGATTCGGCCAGGGGCTTATCCCAGGGGCATCGTTCTGGGCTGTTGTCAACGTCCCACGCAGAGCTATCTGTGAGGGAGGCCTTCCCCTTCTTGGACGCCTCCGTCTCCAGATTTTTGGAGGCCGCCCTCTTCTTTCCCCCCTTGGGGAGGGGGGAGTTGCTTTCTTCTTCCTCTTCCTCCTCCTTGTCATCTTCGGTGGCGGAGTGAGTTTCGGTGTCTTCGGACACCATGTACGTAGTACCCTTGGGGCGGAGGCAACCTCTGGTCCCCTTGGCCTTCTTCTTCGGCGCCTGGTAGGGCGCCGGAACTAGCATCTTCGTCAAGCGCGGGATGGCTGGGTCCTCGGGTAGCGGAGCCGGACACTGAATCCGCTCCGCCTTCTTCGTCCAACCCTGAAAAAACAGATAGGGAAGTTGGGACATCCTCCTTGAGTAGGCAATTAAGGGATATGTGTGGAAACATGGAGAACTTACCGAACTGGCAGGATGAGCTAGGTCGTGCCCATGGTCTTCGGTTGTCTTCGGCCACGTCTTGTTGGCCTTGAAGAGCACCTTCTAGATGTCTTCGTGTGTAGTCTCGAAGAACCATTGCAGGGTCTTATGTTTGGCCGGATCAAATTCCCATAGGTGGCAAGCCCGGCTCTGGCATGGAAGGTTCCAACGAATTATCATCACCTAAATCACATCAACAAGCTAGACGTTCTTGTCCATCATGCTCCTGATGCGCGTCTGAAGCGCTGTCAGCTCGTCCGATGAAGACCAATCCAGGCTCTTCTCTTGCCAGGAGGTAAGCCGCGTTGGGGCCCCGGATTTGAATTCGGGAGCCGCGGCCCAGGAAGGATCGCGGGGCTCTGTGACGTAGAACCACAGCTTCTGCCACCCCTTGACGGTCTCCACGAAGGTACCTTTGGGCCACGAGACGTTGGGCATCTTGCTCACCATGGTGCCTCCACACTCTGCGTGTTGGTCGTCCACCACCTTCGGCTTCACGTTGAAGATCTTAAGCCATAGTTCGAAGTGGGGTGGAATGCGGAGGAAGGCCTCACACACGACAATGAATGCCGAGATGTTGAGGAAGGAGTTCGGGGCTAGATCATGGAAATCTAGCCCATAATAGAACATGAGTCCGCGGACGAAAGGGTGGAGAGGAAACTCTAACCCGCAGACGAAATGGGGGATGAACACCACCCTCTCATTGGGCTTCGGGGTGGGGACTATTTGCCCCTTGGCCGGAAGCCGGTGGGCGATTTCTTTCGCCAGGTACCAGGCCTCCCAAAGATCGGTGATGTCCTTCTCCTTGACGGAGGAGGCCATCCACTTGCCTTGCGCTGCAGATCTGGACATGGTCGAGTGCTTTCTTGAGGCAGAAAATATGAGGACTTGGGCGCTGGAGCTCAAGAATGGGAGGGCAGAGAGAGAGAGAGAGAGAAGGTGTGGGTGAAAGAAGGGAATCCTTATCTCCTTATAAAGGCAGTGAATATCAAGCGCCTCCCCACTCACCTTAAAACTCGCTTGTTCCCAAGGGTTGTGCAAACGGCACGGTTGGATTACCCATGCCTGTATTGATGAGAATCCCGTAATAAGGGGACACGATCTCTGCTTTGACAAGACATGCCAATGAGACCGCATCTTGAAGCGGCAGGCCGAAAAACAGTTCGAAATAATGAACGGGTGATGACGTGGTGTCACATTATCAAAAATTATCAGCAGATTGGACTCGTGAAATATTATACTCTCTACGGTGGTGTGTGGTACTTATTTTGCAGATCCGGACATGTTAGTCATATTCGAAGACTGCGTTGGAGTATTCGGAGGAGGAACCCGCTTTGCAATGCCGAAGACAATCTGCGCGCCAAACACCTCGTCATTGAAGCCTGGTTCAGGGGCTACTGAGGGAGTCTTGGACTAAGGGGTCCTTGGGCGTCCGGCATGTTGGACATGGGCCGGACTGATGGGCTACGAAGATACAAGACCGAAGACTCTCACCCGTATCCGGATGGGACTCTCCTTGGCGTGGATGGCAAGCTTGGCGTTCGGATATGAAGATTCCTTTCTCCGTAACCGACTTTGTATAACCCTAGTTCCCTCCGGTATCTATATAAACCGAAGGGCTTAGTCCATAGAGACAATCATAATTAGATAGGCTAGACTTCTAGGGTTTTAGCCATTACGATCTCGTGGTAGATCAACTCTTGTAACCCCCATACTCATCAATATTAATCTAGCAGGATGTAGGGTTTTACCTCCATCGAGAGGGCCCGAACCTGGGTAAACATTGTGTTCCCTGTCTCCTGTTACCATCAACCTCAGACGCATAGTTCGGGACCCCCTACCCAAGATCCGCTGGTTTTGACATCGACAGCAGGGAGATGCAGACATGAATGAGCATTTGTCCCCCGCCGCACCCGGAACCCCGCACCCCATCCATCCGTCCGTCGATGTGGATTGCGCCGTCGGACCATGCTGGGACACATGAGGATTTGACAGCCGGTTGGGGCATTCCAGAGACCTTTCCGCCCACGCAGATGTCGCTAGTGAACGTATGCCACTCACCGCCGCTCATGCGGGCACAGATGAGCACTGGCAGCGGCACTGCCCGGGCTGCCCACTTCCATTTCGACAGAATGACACAACAAGGGTCGGTATGTTTTTATTGCTCATGTACGATCAATTTTGCATATGGCATGCTCAATGGTTTGCATAGGCCACTAGTCATTTTGTACATGATAAATGCTTGCAAACCATGATCATTTAGGAGGTGTTCATGTTGGACATGATCATTGATCAATAACAATCAAGGTCCGACCCAAATGGAGTACGAATTGGGGGGCGCCGCATTTCAAGTTGGGACAACATCCGATCCCTAGCTGAGCAAAAAGAAGAAGGGGGAGACTGCGAAGACAAGAGGCATGCAACCCTTTTGCAAGCGGAGCAGAACGCAAGGATGGCCTTGGAGCAAGCAACATGGATGGCGTCCGACGAGTTATCCGACCAGCAAGCGAGACATCTGTCATGCTCGGACATTGATTTCATTTTGGCATGTCCGGATTGTTGATCTATGATTTGCTTTACTTTGTTTCAAATATTGAATTCGGACAATTTGTATTGTACGATCGACGTGCATGGATTGCATGGATTTGAGACTCCGCATTTGAGGTATGTGGATGTGCGGCAGCCCATATGAGGGGCCGGCGGGCATAGTCTGTGAACGCGTTATAGGCCGGATTTGCCAAGTCCGGCTGTAGATGCTATTAGAACCTTTCCACCTAACTTGAAAAAGAAAAGTCGATCGAGCGAGAAAAGATTGAACCATAGATGAAATGGAGAGGTAGATTGATGCAAAAGTACCATGAGGATGAGACTGTATGCGGGTCAGAGCATCTCCAGCCGTCGGCCCCCAGGAGGCGCTAAAAACCGCCCCCTGGGGGCGCACCAGCGCAAAACGCGCGTTGGGGCATGATGCCACCCAGTCGCGGTGCCGACGGGATTTTTTGAACGGCACAAACACGGCGAGTTCATGCATATTTCGGTGACTTCAAACCAAATTCAACCAAATACGTCCGCTCATACATATTTAAAGTATTTTATAAAAAGAAAAAAACACACTACTAGGCCCGCCTGCCGTCTCGCTCGCCTCGCCGCTCCTCGCCGGCCACCGCCCTTGCAGTTCTACATGCAGAGGAGGCTGTAGAACCGCGTGTAGTCGCCGCCATCGTCATCTTCGTCGCCCCCGCCTCCGTCGTGGTCGCCGTCCCTGCTGCAACCCTCCCCCGATTGGCGCGGCGGGTTGGACGGTCCGGCGGCGTCCTCGTCGTCGTCGCTGTCGAGGATCACGACGTCGTGCTCGTCCTCGTGCCCATGCTTGCGAGCGGCGATCTCCTCCGGGGCCCGGGTCTGCCGGGTCATCTCAGTCCGGAGGTAGTCGTCGCGCACCCACCGCAGGGCATCCGTGTCGGAGAAGTCGCGCCGGGCTATCTCCTCGTACTCCGGGGGGATACTGGGCTCCGGTTTGGGCACGACGAGGATGAGGCGCCCGGAAGCGGGGGTGGAGTCGGCGATGCGGATACCGGAGCTGCGGGTGCGCCGGCTGACAGGCGTGTCCTGGGGCTCCGGCTTGACGGGGCGGAGGCAGGGAGAGCCGGTCGACCGACCAGACGAGGAGGAGGACGCCCCAGGGTCCATGCGCCTCGGCGTCCATGAGCTCCCACGGTGGCGAGAGAAGGACGGGGGGAGGGGTACTCCAGCCTCGGCGTGTTGCCGCCCTCGATGTACTCGAGGACGGCATCCAGCGTGCGGCCGGGCACGCCCCACCATCTGCGCCGCCCCTCGGAGTTGAGCCTGCCGGAGGGCACGATGCCGTTGGTGGCCTCGAGCTGCTCGGCGTGACGGCGGCAGAAGTACGGCTCCCAGAGCGGGCTGTCGGGGACATAGCGCTGCCCCTCCCTCGCCGCCCGCGGCAGAGAGGCGTGGATACACGCGATCTCCGCACGACGCGCCGCCCCGGTGGGCGATGGTGGCACCGGGACCCCGCCGGCGCTGATTCTCCATGCCCCGGGAACCCGCATGTCCGGCGGGACCGGGTACTCGGCCTCGAAGAGGAGCCGAGTTTCGTCCTCGTGAAGGTGGCGGCGGCCGAAGCCGTTCGCCGCCGTGCCGTCGCCTGGGAATCGTTCAGCCATTTCTTTGAACTGGGATGGTGAAGGGAGAGGGAGGAAGGGGAGAGAGGGCGCGTCGGTGGTGGAGACTCTGTGCGTGCCACCGGCGTGCTGGGGTCGGCTTATATACGTGGAGGCGGCGCGAGCACGCGTGGCCGCCTCGTCTACGCATGGCATGCGCGGGGACGCGCATCGTTACGCCTTCACTACGCCGCCAGAGAGGTATCAATGGCGGAGGCTGACCGGCGCGGCAGCACGCGGCAGCTTTGGCATTGATTCACTGCGGAAAACGAGTCGATGAGGACGACGAAGCGGCGAGAAGCGAGACGAGTCGCTGGCAAGGAGGGCCCGCGGCTCTTTCGCGCCAAAAACGATTCGCCCGGTGCCCCCGAGCACCCCCAGCACGCCGGGTTCGGTTTGGGTCCGCCAGCACCAATTTCGACCCGAGCCGGCAAAAATTGGGCCCTTGGGGGCGCGATTGGGCCGATTTTTTTTACGCCGGCGGTGTAACATCCCAAATTTTCAATTTGGAATGTTTATACATTAGATCATCTGCATATCATACTTTATTGCTTTTGGCCTGATCCAGAAATTCTACGCCATTCAAGGACCCACGGAGAGAGTTGGGGATTTCGTTATTTTCATATATGAGTTTTCTCAAATTTTGAAAATAGGATCATTTGATTTTATTTATTTTACTTCAATTATTTATATTATAAAAATATGAGAGAGGAAATAAAATGACTTTCCCAAAATGAAGAAATATTGAGGATTTAATAAAAAAATCGAATAAGTTTTTATTTCAGAGTTTTGGCTAGTTCTTTTTGAATTTAGGAAAAACTACACGTTTTTCAAAACTGCATTTTAGGGCCTAAAAATGTTCATCTCGGTCTAAATATTTTATTTAGACGGTGAAAATTTATTTTGGCACTTTTAGAATTTTATTTTATTTTCTAGAAATTTTCTTAGTTTCGGCGGAATTTGTTTAAAAAAAAGTACCGCGCGCCTGACTAGGCCAAAGGCCCAGCCGAGCCAGGCCAGGCCCGCGCCGTCGCCGCCTTCCCCGCGGGAGTCCGACTCGCCGCTGCCGAGTTCGGCCGGGGCACACCTCCCGAGGCCGACCCTGACCCGGCGCCCCCTTCCCCAAGCCGCCGCCCCCCCTCTTAAATACCACCCGCCATCGCCTCACCCACCACCCCGACCTGCCCCGCCTCCCGCAGCAGCTGCGCCGCCCGCCGCCGGGTGCCGCCGCCGCCGTGTGCCGCGCTCGCCCCCGCCGACGCCCGCGCCGCCCGCCGCCGACGCCCCCACCCCGTCGGAGCCCTGAGTTCCGCCGGTTTCCGACGAGGTAGCCACCGTCCGCCGCCGGTTTTCTGAAGAAAACTGATTCGGGTTTTTTTTAAACCCTAGGTTTTTTATATTTTAGATCGGTTTATTTTAATTTTTTCGGTTCACTTATTTAGCGAGCGTTCGCTCGTTCGTTCGTTCTAACGGACGAGTTCACCGTTTAGTTTCAGTTAATGAACATTCGTCAGTTTTTCTTTTTCTCGGATTTTCCGCGATTATTTATGATCGCGATTTCTGATCCAAATTTCGTTTTAATATAACTTTTCGCTCGTTTATCGGAATGAGGCGATTTAAGCGCCTAGAGTTTCATTTCGAAACCCTCTTTCCGTTTAACCAACTCAAACAAGTTTTTGCTTTTGTAAAATTTGACTTAATTCCAGATTAGTATTCGAAGCTTGTTTCTTTCGCCGTTTGAGTTTCGTTGTTTCGTTCGATTTGTTTCTTTTTGCTAACCGGGGTTCTTAAGTTGAACTTTCTGGTTAGATCTCTTATTTGAGTTTTACCTGTGCATTAGATGAGTGCTTATTTGTATGCTTGTTTGTTTGCGATAGAGTACCCGGAGTGCACCGCTTGCTACTTCAAATCTCTAGGTTTCAGGGATCATCAGCAAGGCAAGTAACACTTTGATCATACCTCTTTACTACCCGGTTTTATTGCATTAGATCAATCCTCAAACAATTGCATGGTTAGGATCTGAATAAATTGTGGGTTGGGAAGTAGATGAGGTAGTACCTATTGCCTGTTTTATTATCAAACCTTTGGGAGTTACTTCTATGTTTGCTTATGCCATGCTATGCTAGTAGATGTGGATTGGGTGAGTGTATCCATGACAGATGTGAGATTGTTATTTAATGGTTTACTTAAGGTGGTAACTTTAACACACATCTGGGTGAATTGAGGCACCTGGGTATTCCAGCGATTACCTGTTTTTCTTTATGGACCGCCACCCAGGCTCAAAGGGGTCATGAGATTATTCATACAGGAAACTTCCGTGTGCAGCCACATGCTACTATGGGCTCTAGCATAGCTGATTAAGTCGTGTGAACTCTTACAGTGGTAGACTAGCAGATGTAGGGGAAAGTAGGTGTAATGGTCTACCCGATCGTAAGGTGCTAGCGCTTCTGAAAGACTATGTATCGGTCATCCATTTCTCAAACACCGTGTAGTGCAAGAATCCCAACGGAGGAGATCGAGTCTTGTGGGAAAAAGTGCGCAAACATCTGCAGAGTGTATAAACTAATCATGATTAGCCGTATCCCCGGTTATGGACGTTTTGAGTATCTAGTACTTGGATTATCATGTGAATCTCATCATGTGACTTTAATTATTTTTGTTGAGTTTTAATGATGATGCTTAATTGGGATTGAGAGGGTGTCTACACTCTCAATGTTTAACAACCACCATGTTAGTTAAATAAAATTTATTCCTTTGCAGTAGGGAAAAATTGGCTTTACGCAAAACTATAACCATAGAGCTTTCCACCAGCCCTATATGCATGCAGTATAGCCCAGTTTTGTTCATTACTCTCTATGTGTTACATTGCCAGCATATTCCATGTGTTGACCCGTTTTCGGGCTGCAATGTTCATGTTGTAGATTTTTCAGACGACGATTAAGGTGCCTTAGGTCGTGGTTCTATACTCAGTGATGCCGTTGGAGTTGATGGACTCACTTATCTTCCAAGCCTTCCGCTGTTATCATTATTAGATGGCCTTAATCCATATTATTTGTAATAAGTTCTCTTTGGAGACATTCGATGTAATAAGTGTGTGGTTGCTACTCTGTTATAAATCCTTCAAGTAATGTGCGTGTCAGCATTACTGATACGGAGGAGATCGAGTCTTGTGGGGAAAAGTGCGCAAACATCTGCAGAGTGTATAAACTAATCATGATTAGCCGTATCCCCGGTTATGGACGTTTTGAGTATCTAGTACTTGGATTATTATGTGAATCTCATCATGTGACTTTAATTATTTTTGTTGAGTTTTAATGATGATGCTTAATTGGGATTGAGAGGGTGTCTACACTCTCAATGTTTAACAACCACCATGTTAGTTAAATAAAATTTATTCCTTTGCAGTAGGGAAAAATTGGCTTTACGCAAAACTGTAACCATAGAGCTTTCCACCAGCCCTATATGCATGCAGTATAGCCCAGTTTTGTTCATTACTCTCTATGTGTTACATTGCCAGCATATTCCATGTGTTGACCCGTTTTCGGGCTGCAATGTTCATGTTGTAGATTTTTCAGACGACGATTAAGGTGCCTTAGGTCGTGGTTCTATACTTAGTGATGCCGTTGGAGTTGATGGACTCACTTATCTTCCAAGCCTTCCGCTGTTATCATTATTAGATGGCCTTAATCCATATTATTTGTAATAAGTTCTCTTTGGAGACATTCGATGTAATAAGTGTGTGGTTGCTACTCTGTTATAAATCCTTCAAGTAATGTGCGTGTCAGCATTACTGATCCAGGGATGACACTGAAGCACAGAGATCGGACTGTTTGAGGTCTGGTCGCTACAAGATGGTATCAGAGCACATGCTGACTGTAGGACACAACCACTAAGATAAAGCCCTAGATCACTACTCTCTTCTCATTTCTGACTCCTCATCTTTTCTACTCTTTTAGGGTGGCGGATGCAAGGAACAAGTTCTCGCAACCGGATGAAGATACACCCTTTGTACGCCACCTGAAGGAAGTCACTAAGTACCTGAACATTGGAGTACCAAGCTTCACCGGGACCTACAATGCCACTTTACCCGAGGAGGAGCGCTGGATGATCCAAGTTCAAGTTCTAGGAAGGACATTCGCGCCGGTCACTGAGCCTATAGAGTTTTCCTTTGATGCACCAACCTGGAGTCTAGGAAAGAGCATGGCAGCCCACATCACCATGGGACGTATTGGAGAAGTTTACCACAATGAGCTTAAAGACACTATCTACCAGATCTGTGGGCACCGAGATGAGCAATGGGAGATGATCAGCACTAGGAAGGATAGATCAATCGCAGCTTTTATCCAGGAGTTAAACCAGCACATTCGACGCTAGGAGAACCAGATGTGCGCAGGCATGATAGATCTGAAGAAGGCGATGACAAGAATCACGGAACTGGAGGAAGAACTCAAGGCTACACGTGAAGATTATGAGGAGGAAATTGAAGTATTAGTGGAGAAGAATAACGACCTGACTAAGAAGATCGGAATATTCATGGGAGACCCCACACCAGTAGAAGAAGACGAAGAACCCAAGGAGATTCGCCCAGAAGACTACATCATCATCGACGACACCGACTCTAACCTGAGCGATGATGACTTTGAAGACAAAGCTGGAGCAGATATCATGGAGTCTGCAACCGAGGAATATTTTTAGTAGACCACCATATCAGTAGTAGTATTCCACCATGTAAATAGAGTAGTCCGATGCACTTTTGCGATAGTTAGACCGATTGTATGACTTGATTGATGAAGTGATTTTGTTTGTGTTTGTCTCATGTGCATATGGGTAGTGCTTTCTCATTAGACCTCATTCTATTCTAATATCTCCCCTCTAAACCCATCAGATGCCTCCGAGACGTGACAATGGATTTTCTTTCCCACCGGAGCTCACTCAGTTGATCCAGCAGCAGAATACCCTGATGTAGTTGCTAGTCCAGAATCAGAATCAGGGGAACAACAACAACAACAACCCACCACCACCACCTGTTGATCACTTAACCCGTTTCCTTAGACTGAATCCGCCAGTGTTCTCCAGTAGCACCGAGCCTATAGTAGCAGATGATTGGCTCCGCAAGATTGGAAGGGAGTTAACCACTACAGGATGTACTGACGCTGAGAAGGTGCGTTTTGCCGCACATTAGTTGGATGGACCAGCAGCATCATGGTGGGAGAATTACACTGTCACCTACCCTATAGCCACGGTGACATGGGACCAATTTCAGCAGGCTTTTCGTACTGCCCATATTTCAACAGGAGCTATGGCCATGAAGAAGCGTGAGTTTCGCAACTTGCGCCAAGGAGGACGGACAGTTGGCCAATATGTGGATGACTTCAGTAAGTTAGCACGTTATGCCCCGGATGACGTTGCTACGGATGCAGCTAAGCAGGAGAAGTTTCTGGAAGGACTGAATGATGAGCTAAGAATGCAGTTGATGGTAGCAACTTTCAACAACTACCAGGAGTTGGTAGATTGTGTTCTTATGATTGAAGGGAAGCTGCAGCAGATTGAGAACCGCAAGAGGAAGTATGGACAAGGGAAGTACAATTCAGGAGCTCAGCAGAAGCCACGTTTTACCCCGAAATCGGGAGGACATTTTCAGCATACCCATGGAGGAGGGAATTCGCATAATCATAACGGCCCCAAGAATGGTAATGGAAATGGGGGAAGCAATGGTCAGAACCATACCAACCCATCAACCCCAGCCAAGAGAGACCTGAGCCAAGTCACTTGTTATAAGTGTCAGAAGACTGGACATTATGCCAATGAATGTCCTAAAGCCCAGAATGGAAATGGCAATGGAAGCTCTCGGAAGAAGCCGAACCCTTTCAACAGGGGACAGGTGAACCACGTTAACGTGGAGGAGGTTGAAGCCCAGCCAGATGCAGTAATAGGTAAGTTTTTGGTTAAGTCATTTACTGCAATCGTTCTTTTTGATACTGGTGCATCGCATTCATACATCTCAAGGGGATTTGTGGATAAGTATAAACTGCCCACCAAGGTTCTTAGAAACCTATGTTAGTAAGCTCACCAGGAGCGGAGTATATGCCCAGTCGAGGATGTTTTCAAGTGCCATTTAGTATAGGTAGGCATGTGTTCCCCTTGGATTTAATCATTTTGGAATCACAAGGTCTGGATGTAATTCTGGGTATGGATTGGCTATCGATGTATGGAGGAAACATTGATTGCGCCAGTAAGTCGATTTTGCTTACCACCCCGGAAGGGAGAAGGATCAAGTATGTATCAAGACATGAGCCGAAGAGGACACAAGTAAATACCTTATCAGGAGTTGTGCAAGAGGAAGTACCGGTGGTGAAGGATTTCCCTGATGTATTTCCAGACGAGTTGCCGGGCATGCCACCGGATAAAGACATTGAGTTTTTGATTGAGCTTTTGCCAGGCACAGGGCCGATAGCTAAGAGACCGTACCGCATGCCCGCACGAGATTTGGAGGAAATTAAGAAGCAGATTAAGGATTTATTGGATAAAGGCTATATTCGCCCAAGTTCTTCACCTTGGGGATCACTAGTACTTCTAGTGGAGAAGAATGATGGATCATTGAGGATGGTTGTTGATTATCAAGGATTGAATGAAGTAACCATTAAGAACAAGTAACCACTGCCGATGATCAATGATCTGTTTGACCAATTGCAAGGAGCTAAGGTATTTTCCAAGATCGATTTGCGATCAGGATACCATCAGTTAAAGATTAGAGAGCAGGATATACCTAAGATGGCTTTTACCACCAGGTACGGGCTGTATGAGTACACCGTTATGTCATTTGGTCTGACTAACGCACCTGCTTATTTCATGAACATGATGAACAAGGTGTTTATGGAGTTTTTGGATAAGTTCGTCATGGTGTTCATTGACGATATTTTGGTCTACTTGAAGAATGAAGAAGAACATAAGGAGCATTTGCGTTTGGTACTGGAGAAGCTCAAAGAACATCAGTTGTACGCCAAGTTCAGCAAATGTGAGTTTTGGTTGAAGGAAGTTGGATTCCTCTGATAGGTTATATCCGGAGAAGGAATAGCAGTAGATCCCACCAAGGTTGACACTGTGACAAATTGGGAAGCCCCAACAACAGTTGGAGAGATCCGGAGTTTTCTTGGACTCGCAGGATACTACCGGAGATTCATTGAAAATTTATCGAAGATTGCAAAACCTATGACGGAGTTGTTGAAGAAGGATACCAAGTTCAAATGGACTGAAGAATGTGAGGCCAGTTTCTAGGAGTTGAAGAAACGTTTGGTTACATCGCCAGTGTTGATTCTGCCATATCAGCGCAAGGATTATGAGGTATATTGCGATGCTTCACGTCGAGGACTTGGAAAAGTGCTTATGCAGGAGGGAAGAGTTGTTTCATATGCCTCATGACAGCTTAAGCCCCATGAGTTGAATTATGCTACACACGACTTGGAGTTAGTAGCCGTAGTGCACGCATTGAAGACGTGGAGACATTTTCTCATCGGAAACCATTGTGAGGTGTACACGGATCACAAGAGTTTGAAGTACATCTTCACGCAGAAGGAGTTGAATCTTAGGCAAAGGAGATGGTTGGAGCTCATCAAGGATTATGATATGAGGTTGCATTATCATCCCGGAAAGGCTAACGTGGTAGCTGACGCATTGAGCCGGAAGAGCCATGTCAACACACTAATGACCGGAGAGTTACCAAAGGAGTTAGCCGAGGATCTTCATGAGCTATGTTTGGAGATAGTTACGAGAGGCTATGTAGCAGCATTGGAGATTCAATCTACTTTGATGGATAAGATCAGAGAAGCTCAGAAGACTGATAAGGAGATTGCCACTATAAAGGAGAAGGTGAGCAAGGGAAAAGTTAAAGGATTTCATGAGGATGAATACGATACCTTATGGTTTGAGGACCGCGTTTATGTGCCTAATGATCCGGAGACCAGGAAGTTGATTTTGCAAGAGGCCTGTGATTCGCCGTACTCGATTCACCCAGGAAATACCAAGATGTATTTGGATTTGAAAGACACTTTCTGGTGGACCAGAATGAAGAAGGATATTGCGGAGTATGTAGCAGTTTGTGATGCATGTCAGAGAGTGAATGCAGAGCATCAGAAGCCAGCAGGATTGCTACAGCCTTTGCCAATACCCGAATGGAAGTGGGATAAGCTAGGCATGGATTTTATCACGGGATTACACATGACCTGTTCAGGCTATGACTTGATATGGGTTGTAGTCGATCGCTTGACGAAGGTAGCTCATTTCATCCCAGTGAAGACCACTTACACCAGTGCTAAGTTGGCAAAGATATACATGACCATGATCATATGTCTGCATGGAGTTCCGAGGAGCATTGTATCAGATAGAGGAACCCAGTTTACCTCAAAGTTCTGGAATCAGTTGCACGAAACCTTGGGTACCAGATTAGAGTTCAGTACAGCTTTTCATCCGCAGACAGATGGACAGACCGAGAGAGTCAATCAGATTTTAGAGGATATGCTGAGATCTTGTGCGCTAGATTATGGATCTAGTTGGGATGACAGCTTGCCATATGCAGAGTTCTCTTACAACAACAGTTATCAATCCAGTTTGAAGATGGCCCCTTTTGAAGCTTTGTACGGAAGAAGGTGCAGAACACCATTGTCGTGGGATGAAGTTGGAGACCGCCAGTTGTTTGGACCAGATTTGATTAAGGAGTCTGAACAGAAGGTGAAGTTGATCCGAGATAGGCTCAAGGTAGCCCAGTCCAGGCAAAAGAGCTATGCAGATTCTAAATGCAAGGAGACAATTTACGAAGCCGGAGATAGAGTTTATCTTTGTGTATCTCCATTTCGAAGAGTTAAGCGCTTTGGAGTTAAGGGAAAGTTAGTGCCACGTTTTGTGGGACCATACAAAGTTTTGGAACGCATGGGAGAAGTTGCTTATAAATTGGAATTACCCGAGAAATTGTCAGGAGTTCACGATGTGTTCCACGTTTCCCAATTCAATAAGTGCCATGCAGAGATGGCGGATATACCGCTGAGAGATACAGTGCCGCTGGAAGCGATTCAGTTGGATAGTGATTTAACCTATGAGGAGAAACCAGTCAAGATTCTCGAGTATGCCAGCCGAGTCACCCGCAGTGAAGTTATCAAGTTTTGCAAAGTTCAGTGGAGCCACCACACCGAGGATGAAGCCACCTGGGAGCGAGAAGACCTGCTGAAGGACCACCCTCACCTACTTTCTAGCCAACCTGAATCTCAAGGGCGAGATTCATCTTAAGGGGGTAGGTTTGTAATATCCCAAATTTTCAATTTGGAATGTTATACATTAGATCATCTGCATATCATATTTTATTGCTTTTGCCTAATCCAGAAATTCTACGCCACTCAAGGACCCATGGAGAGAGTTGGGGATTTCGTTATTTTCAGATTTGAGTTTTCTCAAATTTTGAAAATAGGATCATTTGATTTCATTTATTTTATCTTTAATTATTTCTATTATAAAAATATGAGAGAGGGAATAAAATGAATTTCCCAAAATGAAGAAATATTGAAGATTTAATAAAAAATCAAATAAGTTTTTATTTCAGAGTTTTGGCTAGTTCTTTTTAAATTTAGGAAAAATTGCACGTTTTTCAAAACTGCATTTTAGGGCCAAAAAATGTTCATCTCGTTCTAAATATTTCATTTAGGTGGTGAAAATTTATTTTGGCATTTTTAGAATTTTATTTTATTTTTTAGAATTTTTATTAGTTTCGGCGGAATTCGTTTTTTTTTTAAGTACAGCGCGCCCGACTGGGCCAAAGGCCTAGCCGAGCCAGGCCAGGCCCGCGCCGTCGCCGCCTTCCCCGCGGGAGTCCGACTCGCCGCCACCGCCGAGTCCGGCCGGGGCACCCTCCCGAGGCTGACCCCGACCCGACGCCCCCTTCCCCAAGCCGCCGACGCCCCCCCTCTTAAATACCGCCCGCCGCCGCCGCCTCACCCCGCCACCCCGACCCGCCCCGCCTCCCGCCGCAGTCGCACCGCCCGTCGCCGTGTGCTGTCGCCGCCGCTGCGTGCCGCGCTCGCCGCCGTCGACGCCCGCGCCACCCGTCGCCGAAGCCACCCCACCCCGCCGAAGCCCCGAGTTCCGCCGGTTTCCGACGAGGTAGCCTCCGTCCGCCGCCGGTTTTCTGAAGAAAACCGATACGTTTTTTTGAAAACCCTAGGTTTTTTTATTTTAGATCGGTTTTTTTCGGTTCACTTATTTAGCGAGCGTTCGCTCGTTCATTCGTTTTAATGGACGAGTTCACCGTTTAGTTTCAGTTAACGAACGTTCGTTCGTTAAGCTGTTCGTCAGTTTTTCTTTTTCTCGGATTTTCCGCGATTTTTTCTGATCGCGATTTCTGATCCGAATTTCGTTTTAGTATAACTTTTCGCTCGTTTATCGGAATCTGTCGATTCAAGCGCCTAGAGTTTCGTTTCGAAACCCTCTTTCCATTTAACCAACTCAAACAAGTTTTTTCTTTTGTAAAATTTGACTTAAGTCCAGATTAGTAAACCAAGCTTGTTTCTTTCGCCGTTTGACTTTCGTTGTTTCGTTCGATTTGTTTATTTTTGCTAACTGGAGTTCTTAAGTTGAACTTTCTGGTTAGATCTCTTATTTGAGTTTACCTGTGCATTAGATGAGTGCTTATTTGTATACTTGTTTGTTTGTGATAGAGTACCCGGAGTGCGCCGCTTGCTACTTCGAATCTCTAGATTTCACGGATCATCAGCAAGGCAAGTAACACTTTGATCATACCCCTTTACTACCCAGTTTTATTGTATTAGATCAATCCTCAAACAATTGCATGGTTATGATCTGAATAAATTATGGGTTGGAAAGTAGATGAGTAGTACCTATTACCTGTTTTATTATTAAACCTTTGGAAGTTACTTCTACGTTTGCGTATGCCATGCTATACTAGTAGACGTGGATTGGGTGAGTGTATTCATGACAGATGTGAGATTATTATTTAATGGTTTACTTAAGGTGGCAACTTTAACACACATCTGGGTGGATTGAGGCACCTGGGTATTCCGGCGATTGCCTGTTTTTCTTTATGGACCGCCACCCAGACTCAAAGGGATCATGAGATTATTCATACTGGAAACTTCCGTGTGCAGCCACAGGCTACTATGGGCTCTAGTATAGTTGATTAAGTTGTGCGAATTCTTACAGTGGTAGACTAGCAGATGTAGGGGAAAGTAGGTGTAACGGTCTATCCGATCGTAAGGTGCTAGCGCTTCTGAAAGACTATGTCTCGGTCATCCGTTTCTCAAACACCGTGTAGTGCGAGAATCCTAACGGAGGAGATCGAGTCTTGTGAGGAAAGTGCGCAAACCTCTGCAGAGTGTATAAACTAATCATGATTAGCCGTGTCCCCGGTTATGGACGTTTTGAGTATGTAGTACTTGGATTATCATGTGAATCTCATTATGTGACTTTAATTAATTTTGTTGGGTTTTAATGATGATGCTTAATTGGGATTGAGAGGGTGTCTACACTCTCAATGTTTAACAACCACCATGTTAGTTAAATAAAATTTATTCCTTTGCAGTATGGAAAAATTGGCTTTACGCAAAACTATAACCATAGAGCTTTCCACCAGTCATATATGCATGTAGTATAGCCCGGTTCTGTTCATTACTCTCTATGTGTTACATTGTCAGCATATTTCATGTGCTGACCCGTTTCCGGGCTGCAACGTTCATGTTACAAATATTTTAGACGACGAGTAAGGTGTCTTAGGTCGTGGTTCTATACTCATTGATGCCGTTGGAGTTGATGGACTCACTTATCTTCCAAGTCTTCCACTGTTATCATTATTAGATGGCCTTAAGTCATATTATTTGCAGTAAGTTCTTTTTGAAGACATCCGATGTAATAAATGTGTGCTTGCTACTCTGTTATAAATCCTTCAAATAATTTGCGTGTCAGCATTACTGATCCAGGGATGACACTAAAGTACAGAGATCGAACTGTTTGAGGTCTGGTGGTTACAGGCGGCCGAAAAATCGTCCGGGGAGCCTTGTTAGGAGCGCGGCTGAAGATGCTCTCAGTCGCCACTCTATGCGGGCGAGTCACCGCTCCCCATCAATCCTACCATACCCGCAGAGCGCGGAAAACCCTGAGACTACCCACAATGGGAGTAACATAGGTAGTAACATCACACATATCTAGGTTAAATAGGTGATGTGGCATACAACAAATGAAGAAAGAGATGAAAGTAGTAACATAGCTAGTTACTACTAATATGAGTAACATCACACATATCAAGGCAAAATATGTCTATAGCCTAATAAATAAAGGGCTTCATGTTATCACACATATATTACTTCCTATTATAGAGGTAGTAACATAGACTAATAACATGAGCATGTTACTAGTCCATGTTACTACCCATTGTAGCTAGTTGAGGAGGTGGTTTCCAAGCCTATATACACCCGTATCCGCATCCGTATCGCTAATTCGCTACGCCGCCTGCCAATACAGTTGCTCCCATCCATCCATCCATACTCCACGGTAAACGCCGCCACCCGTGCCGTCCTCGTGGTCGAAACGCCGCGATACACATCCACCGATCCCTGTCCGATGGCGAGTGGGCCGTTGTTTATGCTCTCTTCCGGCAGCGAGCGACGGCGAACGCGTCGCACCTCCGGCCATCGCCGTTACCACCGCGTACGAGAAAGAGAAGATCTGACCGATCGGCTCCGCAGGGCCGGGCAGTCGGTCGCCACGGCGCTGTCCGCCCCGGAACAAACGCAGAAAACGCGAGGGGATACAACAAGGGCAGGCGGCCCGCGGTGGGGGGCCGCCGGGCCGGCTGAAGTTGTCGCGCTCCCTCTCACTCCCACGTTGCCCGCCCCTTTGTCCTCTACCTATCTTTTCTGTTAGACCATTCGACGCCACGTCCGCGCGCACCGAGCAGGCCGGCCGGCCGGCCGATTATAAAACCTCAGTGCGAGCAGGTGCTCCACTCGCACTGCTACTACACTCGAGCTACTCTTCTGCCACTCTCTTCTACTTTGCCGTGTTCTTCTCTCACGGATCGGATCGGATCAGATCAGATCAGATCACCATGAGCTCCAACGTTCAAGGTGCGTTGAGCCGATCGATCCTGAGGTTTGCTGCGGTGAGCTGGTTGTTGGGCTGGCTCATGGATTCTCCCTACTGGCTTACCTGATCTTCGATTTGTTTTTGCTGTCAGGTGAGGGTGAAGTCCCCGTCTACGAATCGGGTGCAGATGTGAGTTCCTTCTCCCCCTCCTCAATTTGTGATAGAGCCAAGCAAATCTAGCTAGAGAAAAGCTCTTGATCTGCATCGGCCTTTGACGTACTGTGTAGTACATGTCTGACACGCAACTAAAATTGCACGAACTGCCACCAACTTTTGACGTCGGTATACTTTGTCGGGAGCTCGCATTATTGATGCCACTCCCTGATCTGTTTCTCCTTTCACTGTGCATGATGAGTAGACACACACTATTTATATTTTATTTTGTGGTTTGTTTGCACAAATTTATCTAAATGCAAAACAGCCAAAATACGACTACTTTGTTGGACCAATTAAGTCGATCTCAGCTATGAGCCTATGACTCTTTTACTTTGTTTGCGTTGATTAACATATGCTTGCACGATCAAATGATCAATGGCTGTCCATCTCGGCGCGCGTACAGGCCCTGCAGAAGCTGCAAGAGAAATGGAAGTCCACGGCGGCGCCGTACCCGGCCATGTACTCGAGCTTCTTGGGCGGGATCATCCTGGACCCGGCCATGATGACCCTCCCCATCGACGACCACATGGTCCACCGCGGCCACGGCGTCTTCGACACGGCCATGCTCCTCGACGGCCACCTCTACGAGCTCGACACGCACCTCGACCGCTTCCTGCGCTCCGCGGCGCAGGCCAAGGTGGGTACCCCGTTCCCGCGCGACACGCTGCGCAGCATCCTCGTGCAGATGACGGCGGCGTCCGGCTGCCGGAAGGGCTCCATCCGGTATTGGCTCAGCTCCGGCCCCGGCGACTTCCTGCTCTCCTCCAGCGGCTGCCCCGGCCCGGCCTTCTACGCCGTCGTCATCCCGTCCGACTACGCGCAGTGCCGCCACGGCGTGCGCGCCGTGACCACGTCGGTGCCCATGAAGCCGCCGCTGTTCGCCACCATGAAGAACGTCAACTACCTGCCCAACGTGCTGTCCATCATGGACGCGGAGGAGCGCGGCGCGTTCGCGTCCGTGTGGGTGGACGAGCAGGGGTACGTCGCCGAGGGCCCCATGGTGAACGTCGCCTTCGTCACCCAGGGCGGCGAGCTCGTGCTCCCGGTGTTCGACAAGATCCTCAGCGGGTGCACCGCCAAGCGGATGCTGGCGCTGGCGCCGAAGCTCGTCGAGGCCGGCCTACTCAAGGGCGTCAGCACCCAGCACATCACCGCCGCCGACGCCAAGCGCTCCGTGGAGATGGCCTTCGTCGGCAGCGGCCTGCCCGTGCTGCCCATCGTCGAGTGGGACGGCCAGCCCATCGGCGACGGTAAGCGTCACCCGCTGTCAAAGCTGATCGATTGTTTATTGGAACAAGATAGCATGCGTCCATGGATCGTTGCGTTTGGTTGGTTATAATTGGTACGTGTGATGCAGGGAAGGTGGGGAAGCTTATGCTGGCGTTGTCCGATCTGCTCTGGGAGGACATGAAGTCCGGGCCGGACAGGGTCGCCGTTCCATACAAGTGATGCAAGGGAGGGGAATGCTGGAGAGATGGCGTGTGCATGCGCACGGGCACGATCGTTCGTGTACAAGATAGTGTGTGAGCCGAGCCGCAATTTGGTGCCCGTACTGTTTGTCACTTGACTTGTCAAGTCCTGTTCTGTATAACTGTGGTATGTGTGTGCCGGATGGACTCACCAAATGAATAATACGATCTTGGGTCTTCCGCGGCATTGGAAGAGAAATGACACACATACGGCAGAATTTTACGGGTTAAGAGCATCTCCAACAGGCGCGGCAAAACGCGTGCCCGCACGGTAAAAACAGTTTTTCACGCGCGCTAATTGGTTCCGCGCGCTCCAGCGGTGGCGAGAAGTTACCGTGCGCGGGAAGCGTTTGCGCGCGCGGGAGAAAGCGGCACGCGGCGCGGTAGATTTGGCACGCCGCTTCACGCGCGCCTATAAAGTCTCGTTTTTCGTCACGCCCACAGAACAGCCACGCGCCCTCCTCCTTGCCGCTTCGCCGCTTTCTGAGCCACCATCGCGCCACCATGCCACCGCGCCGCCGGGGTGCTTCGGACTTTCGCGGCGTCCGCGAGCGTCCCAACGGCTGGTACTCCGCCGAGATACGGTCCGGCGACGTCCGGCTCGGCCTCGGGACGTTCCGGAGCGCGCGCGAGGCGGCCCGCGCGTACGACGCGGTGGCGTGACGCTTGGAGAGGCCCCGGTCGCAGATGAATTTCCCGGACGTCTTCACGCGCGAGGAGGCGCAGCGCCTCGCCCGTCCGCCGCGTCTCATCGCGGACATGGACCGTGCCGACCATTCTCGGCGGCAGCGCCGACTCCTCGTCGCCGAGGAGGACGAGCGAGCCATGACGGAGTGGCGCCGTCACCACCCAGAGGACGTCGACGCTGAGCGTGCCTACTGGGCGGAGAGGACGGCAAGGCGCCGCTCGGAGCAGGCGGACCGGCGTCAGCGGAAGGCAGTGGCGAACGAGCAGTGCGACATCGTCTCCGCAGGTGGGAGGTCGTTCTTCACCTCGGACGATGAACGTTGGGACGACATATGGCTCTCAACCTCGGACGACACCGAAGAGAGTGATGATGGTGATGGTAGTGACTTGGAGTAGTTTTCTATCTATGTATGCCGTAGTAGTTTCTATCTGTCTATCTATCTATGCCGTAGTAGTATCTATCTATCTATGTATGTCGAACTATCTATCTATCTATGTCGTAGTAGTTGCACCGATGTAAAATATCTTTGTATCATTTTTTATCTATGTAATTTTAATTTAAAAAATATTATAGAATGAGCGCGCGCTGCATTTTACCGTGCCTGCTGGAGCTGCACGCGCGCGACTTTTCAGCGCGGCTGCTGGAGCAAAAGCTGCGCGCCGCGCCAAACCATGCGATGGGCACGCGCCAAATCCGTTTTTACCGTGCGGCACGTTGAGCGCTTGTTGAAGATGCTCTAACGTAGATGCTTAGGGCATCTCTAGCGCTGACCTCCAAATAGGACATTGTATTCACATGTCGACCGGTGAGAACCAATCCGCAAACGGCAGGGCCGGAGCCAGGATTTGGACATAGAGGAGGCCAAGCAAAGTTTGAAAAAAATAATTACTTTATTGCTATAGAGTATAGACATGTGGTAGTTACATTTAAATTAGTTATATAATCTCGGTGATTTTCAAAGTATATTAACAATTTCATTAGAAGAGAATTCAGTTGTGAATTCCTTTCAAAGCAAGTTTTCATGCAATGCTCAAGCAAGTCGTGTCTCGTTTTACTTTGAAAACATGCCCTCTAACAATTAAGCCGAAATAATATTCCTGGTGTTTGGCGACCCTTTTCTCTTGATAAATATAAATCATAAAAATGACATCACAAGTCACATAATTAAAAGAATTGAAATTTGATGTACAAATATGATAGGTATAAGGTGGGAACTGATCGAGATGAGCAAGCAGTTGTTAGTTGTGCTAACCTTGGCTAGTTGGCAGGAGAATTAACGAGCTCACGATCGCACTGACGTCGCCTTTGATCTAATCTGGAATTGATTGACAAAATGTGCAGGAAGAGCGTGAAGTAGAAAGGATGTGCGGCAAAGCCAATTTCCTTGATCGTTTGTTCAGTTGCTAAATTGTGCAGATCCAACATCCTAATGCAATCATCGTGATTAATAGAGTAATACACTAGTTTATAGACAACACTAACCGCACCATACTAGAATGGTAGGATTTTAATTCATAATAACTGATAGCTAGAAGTACGTACAACTAGTACCTTCCTCTATCTGATCTTCGTTTCTCCCGGTAAAACTCTGATCTAATGAAGCCTCCTCCTCCTGCCTTAGTCCTTAGCTACTGGACAAACAGCGAACAAAGACGACAGATCAACGCAGCCGATGGGGTAAGGGCGGCGGCGTGGTGAGCGCCTTACCTGAGCGGGAACGGCAGTGGCAGCCGGGCAGCCAGCGGCTGGGCGGCGGCTGCAAACAACGCCCTAGAACCTAGTGCAAGGACAAGATCAAATAATCGATCGCACGGGGCAATCAACAAAAGGCCACAACCACATGACAATGACATGGGCTATTGGGCTTCAGTCTAGGGTAGTTATTATATTAGTACTTATATGGGCTAATTTCCCTAAAAAAATCTTATATGGGCTAATGACGTGATTATCTCCGTCCAATTAGCACATCTACAGTATACTACTACCTGCTAGAAATCGTTGGGAGGGGGGGCAAGCGATTGGCAGGGGTCTAGCCCCTGCTCGCCCCCTGTCTCCGCCTCTGGCAAACGGTGATGCGAGAGCCGGCCATCCAACTGTATCCCATAAACGTTCACACAGGTCCGATCAATTTGAAATTTAAATGCACAGCATCCGATCACAACCAAAAGGAGACAAGTATGTAGTGTAAATTTTTTACATTCCCGATCACAGAAGAATCTCCGTCTGACAGTTTGTGGGACAGGCTGTCCTAGTAGTCGTCGCCTCCCCCTTTCCATCCACCTCCTTCTCCGTCGCTTCCTTCTTCGTCATCTCCGGTTGATCCTTCAAGCGTTTCAACATCCTAAAAACTGACGGCTTGCACGATCATCCTTGCATCGTCATGCATTCCCTCCATCTTCAAGGTCAACATTTTGAAATCCTCCGAAGCAGTTGCAATCTCAACCTTCTACTTTTTGAGCTTGGCCTTCTTCTCTTTAAGCTGGAGCTTCTTCTCGGTCGCCGGTTAGACCTCTTGAATTTTCCTCCTTGACGTCAGAGCGCCTGACACATGCCTCCTTCTTCGCCAAGCTGTCGAAGTTCCTTAAAAGCATTGATTTTGGCTTAGGATTTACTTGCCTTTTTTCCTTAAAGCCTATATAGATAGACATAGACTAAGGGCATTCCGGCCAACAAGTTGTATATCTAGTCAAATGACCAACACATATAACAATCTACTTGCTCGGTGATTTGTGCACCACTTGTACACTGTCCGATTAGTTGCTTCAAATGGCTACAATACTTGGACACGAGCTCTTGGATGATGTACAGGAGAGGGTTGAGTCATGGCAATTTTGCCGCGAGCTCTGCCAGTTTTGGGTGGACCGAGGGTGTCGAAGTCCTGCGTGGATGGTGTCCGAACTCCCGCAAAGCCCCTGGTTTGCTTCCGGTTTGTGGGAAAATAGTCATCCGAACTGGTCCTCAGACCGACACAAGACATCGTTGGATGGATTGTCGGGTCCGGACCGCTCGGTCCAGGCGGATAGAGAAGGTTTGAGGGTCCATGTTGGAGAGGCCCTTAGCTGGGATTTTTTTGATTGGGGGGATTCATGGTGAGAGGTCCACCCGAGCTGAAATTCGAGGAGGGGGGAGTATTTTTTTGACTCGAAACTCGGGGATCTTTATTGCTTTACAGAAATTCGATTACAATCAGCCACAAGGGTTCTAACAAGAAACCCCGGACTTTCGTCGAACCAGCAATCAGTGCTACTAATAGTAGTTGTGTGTTTTGCACATAAATCTGTTGGAGTGTTAGCTTCCCTCATAACATGACAAACCGAGAAGGATGCAAACACTGAAGACCTTTCCCCCTATTTCCTCGAAGATAGGCCCCACAATTGAACGATCATTGTGCCACGAAGGCCAGAGGTTGACAACCTCTAAACAGTTTGTCTCCATCATCACATGCAAGAAGCCCATTAACTGGGCAAATATAACACCTTCTTGCAAAGCCAAAACTTCAGCTATAAATGGATCGGTAACCCTGGAAAGGGTTTGCTTCAAGCTCCTTGCTAAGAGAGACACGATCTTGCTACACCTCCTCCACCTCCATTCTGAGAATTAGAGTCAATTGGCCCATTGGTGTTTATCTTTATCCACCTCAGTTCGGGGGGTCTCCAGCACTGTCCTTGTCGCTTTTCTTGCCCCCTCGGAGGCATTTCCAGTATTGAGAGATCATACCTTACCCTTTTGACCGCATGAACTGGATCGAAAGGCTCCTTTTCATGTGTCCAATTGTTACGAGACATCCAAATAGTGTGCATGACCGTTATGATTTTGCATCTGTACTTATCAATGAACCTTTCATCAAGCACAATATCCCGAGCCCATGTGTCTGGATGTAGGCAAGGTAATTTAACATCTAGGGCCTCTCTTGCTGCATCTAGTAGTTCTTAGCATGGGAACATGATACAAGAGCATGCATCATAGTTTTCATCCATTACTTCACAGATAACACATCTTGCAGTAGACCAAATATGGAGATGCTTCAGCGTTATTAGTATAGTAGGATTCCTCGAAGAACTCTCCATCAAAAGACCCGAACTCTCAGGATTACCTTGAGTTTCCATAGAGCAGACCAAAGGTGAACATCTGATGATGAAGTCCCTGCTGCCGCCCCTTCCTCTAGAGCTCGATGCTCGTCATGAGTCACAAGAGCATGATATGTTGTTTTGACTGAATATTCACCTGATCTTTCTAATGCCCAACTCAAAGTATCTTCTCCACCTGACGCCCACAAAAGGATATTAAGAATGGCAGTTGTGTCTGGTGCAAAGAAATTTCTCTTGATTGTTTTGATGTCCCAATATCCATTTTCATTAATGAGGTCCGAAACATGAGTGAGGTCCTCATTTCCTACTCTGCAAATTGGTTTCAATGTGGTTGAGTCAGGAATCCACCGATCATTCCATATGCAAATTGTTGAGCCATCCCCCACTCATTTCAACAACTCCATTTGCAGTGCTTCTCTCCCGAAGATGATCGCTTTCCATGTTGCTGAAGATTTACCTGGAGCTTGAGCCTGCATAAAATCACACTCCTGGAAGTACTTCCCTTTGAGTACACGTGAGCATACTGAGCGAGGATGTATAATCAAGCGCCATCCTTGTTGCCCGAGAAGTGCCAAGTTGAACTTCTCAAAATCTCGGAATCCCATGCCTCCCTTGGTCTTCAGTGTAGCTAGATTCTCCCAAGAAATCCAGTGTAATGAATGTTTGTCAGAGGAGCTGCTCCACCAATACTTTTCCATGCAAGACGTCAATCGCTTGTAGATTTTTTTGGTTAGTTGAAATCAACTCATACTGTGAAGCGGGATGGACTGAATGATGGATTTCAGATAAACTTCTCTCCCCGCGCACGCAAAGTCTTTTTCACACAAACCTTTCATTTTCTTCCGGCTTCTCTTGCAAATGTGCTCAAACGTGCCACTAGTGGTCCGTCCGACTGCAGCTGGAAGACCGAGATATCTTTTAGTGAAACCTCCACATGAATACCCAATGAATGTGATGCGGAGCATCCCAAGGTCATCCTCATGGACCCACCATCGTCTCACCAAGTGCCTAGCGGACCCATGACATGAGCACGGCAAGAGCTCTCGAAACCGAGGTGACATCTCTCCTTTCACAAGTTTACTTCGATGCACATGAGACATGGCTACTACCTCAAATGGAGACATTATGCATACTCAGGTATCAAGGAGTTAGCCATGAAGAAGCTAAGGAGCAAGGAGAATCATAAGAGGAAGATGGACGGGAAGAAGAAGAGCTGCGGAAGAAGCTATAGGCTCCGGACGACCGGCCCATCCCGGATGTCCGGCCCTTGAAGATCACACCAGCCAAAGGAAACCAGGCCAGCGCATGCTACAGTGGCCGGACATCCGACCTAGACCAGACGTCCGACACCTCCCAGGCTCCGGACGACCGGCACACCCACACCCGAGCCGAATATATGGATTTCCGAAGCCCTCAGGACGACCGATGCCCCGGACAACCGACCCCGGCCGGACGTGCGACCGAAGACCACCCGAGCTGAATCTACGGACATCCGACGAGCACCTACGTCCGGACCCTCGCGAGCCTCCGGACGACCGATGACTCCCGGACGTCCGACGCCTGTGTGCTGTTATGTGTTGGGCCGCAGCCCATGTACCCCTTCACCCACCTAGACTATATATACTCTTCTCCTACCTACGTTTTAGGGTTAGCATTGGTTTAGCTCATATTTAGAGATAGAGCATTGCTCATCCACATCGGATCTACTCCACGAGAGAGACCGCGGCCCCTCTTTAGAGAAGATCCCTTTGGATTCAAGACCCCTTTACGGGAAGATCCCCTTGTGGATGCAACACCTCCTCACAGAGAAGACCGTTACCTTTGTATCGTCCCTAGTTTACCGTGGATCGTGTGATCTCTTTTGTACTCGAGGATCTAGCATATGTGTGACTATTTCTTGTTGGTTTAGTGATTCTCTCATGTTTCCCCTCGTGTTTTCCCTCGTGTTCTTCGTGTTCTTCGTGGGATCCGCTCCTTTCGTGAAAGATCGGGCGATTAGGGTTCTACCCTACATCATCTTGGTATCTAGAGCCACGTTGATCATGATTTCAGAGCCTCCCCGTTGTGTTTCTAGCCTTGTTTTTGTTGATTTTGTCCTTAATTCAAAAATTCCCCACAAAAATAGCCCCAATTTTTTTTGTGATTTGTTGGTATGCTGAAATTTTGTTGGATTTGATCCGTGGATTTGCTTTGCCTTGAGTGGATCTAGCTTTCCCACCTTGTCTCCACCTTTTCCATCCACAAATCCCCTGGATTTGACCCCTTTCACCTCATCCCCCTCGCCCACGAGCTGTACATCCCGTGCCCGAAAAGTGCCCAGGCACCAGACGTCCGACAAACTCCGGACGCCCGATGACTGGACGACCGGCCCATCCCGGACGTCCGACGTTACCTGACGAAACTGAATTTTTTTCAGTTTGGTCACCACCACCGCCCCACTTCCGCATACTCACTCCTAACACCTATACACCATCACCACTTCCGCATACCACCACCATTGCTTACCCATTTCACACTCCGACACGTTTTGCCACTTCGAGCTTTGAGAATTTGAGTTGCGGTTCCGTGTCCTATTGTGTTTCAGCTATTTAGGTACAGTTCGACATCAACATCACCGCCGCTCATCTTCGCCACAGACGCGTCAACAATAACGACCACCTCGACTACATCTTAGTATTCATGCCACCATTTTGACACCATACCGTATGCAAGAAGTGGTAACCTCACCTTGGTATTGGACATATCATTCTTTCCATTACTTTGATAACCATCATAGCCTTACTCCTTTGTGTCGCTTACCCATCGAGACTAGCCTTTGAGTATTGCCGGCAACGCGACTTGTGCACATTAGCGATCATACTTCCCATAGAATACATACATCATTGGTGCATATATTGGTATCATCTCTTGTGTCACAAGGTTATCATCGCATACACAATTGCTATCTTGGTTCGTGAAGAATTGCATGAGAAAAGAGCACAAACAACAAAGAGCTAAACAATCTTTTAAGCAAAAGGAAAGATAAGCAAAGAGCTTTTAAGCAAGAACCATTGCATCATACAACATTAAGATTGTCATACTAGATCATCTTGGATCATATCGAAACACCATACATAGAGCATACTTGGGATAGAAGTCGATGCATTTTTGTTTAGTAGGTTGTGCACAAGTCTTCGTATCCGCCTATTGTGCAATCGTGCTAGCGTCTCTCTAGTGTTGTGCAACAAGAGCATTTTTGCGGATTCCACATTTTGGCTCACGCTTGGTTGCACGACCCCACTTATCTCTTTGCGTGTGTGTTTCCGTGTACCTTATCTTGCTTGGTTTACTTGTTGCATTGCAAACTTGCGAATCTTTTCCAACATTATTGAAGCTCACTAACAATTGCATCAAATTTTGTGCCACCATCCTAACCAAGCTCCACCATAAGCTTTTACTTGTGTAGGTGTGACAAACCGACAAGAATTGGTACCAATTGTGCTATTTCCTTGTTCCACATTGGAGTGATCATTGATCCACCTTCAACTTCGGTCAAGGTACATTTGGTATACGTTCTTCTCTTTCTCCCACTCACATATTTCTCTTGGAATGATGGATAGGCCAAGTACTTCTACCAACCCACTCTTCATTGGGCAAGACGACGACATGAACTCCTACGTCACCAAGAGCCACCTCTTTGGTGCACAACGTGCTTTGCATCAAGAGCAACAAGCAATGAGTGAACACATCGACAACCTCACCACCGACTTGCGACTCTCCGAGCAACATACAAGGGATTACTTTGACCACAAGGTCGACGATCACAAGAAAGAGAACGACGCAAGAATGGGCGAGATTCGTGCTTTGTTGATGAACTGCTCTTCTTCCACTTCGTCCTCATCAAGACGGAGCCGCTCAAGTCGACACTCTGACTTCACCCTCTCCGGCTCAAGTACACCGACATCGAACACTCTTCGACGTGCCGCACGCAACGATCGTCAAGCAAGCCTCAATTCTCTACGCGACACCGACTCTCAAGAGCACCGACACCGTCAAAACCAAGCTGCCTTTGCGCAAGCACAAGAACGGAAACAACAATACCAACATGAAGAGGAAGAGCGAGTGCGTCTACACCAAGAAGCACAAGATGCCGAGGCACAATGTCAAGCGCAACGATTGCGAGATGCTCAAGCACTTGAGGCGCAACAAGCCCTCCAAGATTCAAGTCGAGTCGTAGCCAACCGAGGACGACAAGCTCGTGAACATGAAGAGGCATTTCGCGAAGAAGCTCACGAACGAAGATTTCAAGATCGCGCGCAACATCAAGCTTGACAAGTTCCTCAACAAGATCGCCAAGGACATCAAGTTCACCAAGAGCATGAAGACAATGGGAATCCTCCACGACAAGAGCAATATGAGGTGGACAACCCTCCTTGCCAAGAGCAACACGAACTTGACAATCCTCAACAACTTGGGCATCATCATCCCTGACCCCAACACAATGAAGAGCAACACTACGGCAAGCTAAAATTCACCATGCCCAAGTTCAATGGAAGCAACGATCCCGAAGAGTACCTTTCATGGGCATTGAAGGTCGACAAAATCTTCCATTTTCACAACTATGACAAAGAGAAGAAGATCGCGATGGCATCCCTTGAGTTCCAAGACTATGTCCTCATTTGGTGGGAACAAGTCATCGAGCGCCGTGAGGCAAGAGGTGAACCACACATCACTATGTGGGCGCAAATGAAGGATGTCATGATAGCACGCTTCATGCCTATCTACTACAACCGTGACCTCTTCAAGAAACTTCAACTACCCAATCAAGGAACCAAGAGCGTTGAAGAGTACTACAAGGAAATGGAGATTGCCATGATACGAGCCAACGTCACGGAAGATGATGAGCAAACTATGGCACGTTTCTTGAACGGACTCAATCATCCTATCAAGAAGATCGCCGACTTCCAACCATACTCGAACCTCATCGAGCTAGTGCATCAATCTACCAAAATGGAACGCCAAGTACAAGATGATTTCAAGTATGCCAAGTTCTCATCCAAGACATACGGCTTCTCCAACACCCAAGCTTCAACGACTCCAACACCGTATACCAAACCTTCTACAACCAACGTCGACAAGTTGAGTTCCAAGAAAACTTCGACTACTCCAAGTCATCCTACTACAAGCAACTTCAAGCCGAGAGCTTCATCATCATCAACCCCCACCGATGAGACCGTCAGGACAAGTTCCTTCAAATGCTTCACATGCGGAGGCCGATGCCACAAGTTCTATGAGTGCACCAACAAGCAGATAATGATCCTCAACGACAACGGCACTTATGGCTCAATGAGTGAAGGAGAAATGGAAGCCCTTGAGCAAGTGGCCACACACCGGCAAGTGAACGATGAAGAGGAACAAGTCTTTTGCGATGAAGATTCAAGTCCCACTATAGTTGTCTCCAAGGTCTTGACTCTTCAACGTCACCAACAAGAAGACCAAAGATGCCATATCTTTCATACCAAGGCCGACATCAATGGAAGATCCGTCAAGGTCATCATCGATGGAGGGAGTTGTCATAACCTCGCAAGTGAAGAACTTTGCTCCAAGCACCAATTGCCCAAGACGAAGCGCCCACATCCATACAAAGTTCAATGGCTTAGCGACTCCGGCACTATCCAAGTCGAGCATCGAGTACAAGTCTTCTTCAAAATTGGCGCCTACGAAGACACTTTGGAGTGTGACGTCGTTCCAATGACCGTTTGCCACCTTCTCCTTGGACGCCCATGGAAATTTGATAGAGGTGTCATCCACAACGGCCAAACGAACCACTACATCTTCAAGATGAAAGGAAAGGAGTACGTACTTCGCCCCATGTCTCCAAGCCAAGTGATTGCCGACAAGCAAGCCACCCATCGTGGAGAGAATAGTGAGAGAGCGAACCACCAAAAAGAGAGTGAGTGCCACAAGCCCAAATCGAGTGCCTCCATGATGAGCGAAAAGAAGAACTTAGTCCTATTTTCCACCAAAAGTGAGATAAGAGGAGTGTGTGAGAACCCATCTAGTGTCCTACACTATGTCCTTTTGTGCAAGGACAATGCAACACAAGCTAACACCTCTCACGCTCTACCTTTAGTGTTCTCTTCTCTTTTGCCGGAATTTCAAGATGTTTCCCCCGATGAGCTACCTCCGGGACTACCTCCATTACGAGGCATCGAGCACCGCATCGACCTCATCCCTGGAGCACCTCTTTCGAACAAAGCTCCCTACTGCATCAACCCCGAAGAAACCAAAGAAATACAGAGGCAAGTAAAGCATCACATAGACCATGGACATGTGCGCAAAAGTTTGAGTCCTTGTGCCGTTCCAGTCATTCTTGTGCCAAAACGAGATGGTAGCTTTCGCATGTGCTCCGATTGTAGACCTATCAACGCCATCACTGTTCGCTATAGGTATCTATTGGGAAACGTAGTAATTTCAAAAAATTTCCTACGCACACGCAAGATCATGGTGATGCATAGCAACGAGAGGGGAGAGTGTGATCTACGTACCCTTGTAGACCGACAGCGGAAGCGTTATGACAATGCAGTTGATGTAGTCGTACATCTTCACGGCCCGACCGATCAAGCACCGAAACTACGACACCTCCGAGTTCTAGCACACGTTCAGCTCGATGACGATCCCCGGACTTCGATCCAGCAAAGTGTCGAGGAAGAGTTCCGTCAGCACGATGGAGTGGTGACGATCTTGACGTTCTACCGTCGCAGGGCTTCGCCTAAGCACCGCTACAATATTATCGAGGAGTATGGTGGAAGGGGGCACCGCACACGGCTAAGAAAACGATCACGAGGATCAACTTGTGTGTCTATGGGGTGCCCCCTGCCCCCGTATATAAAGGAGTGGAGGAGGGGAGGGCCGGCCCTCTCTATGGCGCGCCCTAGGGGAGTCCTACTCCCACCGGGAGTAGGATTCCCCCTTTCCTAGTCCAACTAGGAGTCCTTCCATGTAGTAGGAGTAGGAGACAAGGAAGGGGAAGAGGGAAGAGAAGGAAGGAGGGGGCGCAACCCCTC